>NW_024498573.1:2797340-2959598 GCF_017590055.1 Onychostruthus taczanowskii
AGGAAGGAAGGAAGGAAGGAAGGAAGGAAGGAAGGAAGGAAGGAAGGAAGGAAGGAAGGAAGGAAGGAGCCAAAGCTGGATGCTGTTCCTTGTGGATATTGCCAAATGCAGGCATTTTCACTCTGTGGTTGGATTTTCCCACAGATGCAAGGGTTTATATTAATATAATATATTTATATAGTACACTATTTAATTTTTAAGTAGGTGCTGTTTACAAAAACATTGGTGCAAGGAATTTTTCTTTCCTTGGGGTTATGCTTTTGCAGAGTGGCCTCTCATTTTCTCATTATTTTTTCTATGATCTAATATTTAACAGTCTGTTACATCAACATTGCATATAGAAATTGTAGTGCAGGTTTTGATAATAAATCCTGTTTTATCAGGTATCCTTCAGAATCCCCACTCTTTCCATTATTATTATCCTTTTGGGTACTGAGGAAGACCAGTCTTCTTACCAAAAGAATCCTGTATTTTCATCTCTATATCAGTTATTGAATTTTAAAAAAGTAATTTATGCTGATGACTGATAATGGCTGATAGTGATTTCTTAACTGCAATAACAAAAACAGTCCAGAACCATTCAGATTTGAACTGCTGGTAAAGTTACATTGCAACTAAAAGGCAAAAATAAATCTGTTCCTGGAAGAAAATCTATTCTTTTCTCTGTTCCAGGAAAGAATTAATTCTGGGGTTTTTTTTTAGCTGGAAAACCCAGAGCATTTTGCTGCTCCCAAGGATTTTATCAGCCTAGGAAACCGAGCAGTGGATCAGATGAGGTGAGTGACCCACATCTCTCCCAGGATTGACTCAAATGTCCTGAAAGCCACAAACTCCCCCGATGGGGAAACTGAATTTGTCATTAATGTTTGCCCAACATGACTTTAACCAACATGACTTTTAGGTAGAAAATGACTCCAGAGCCAGAGCACAGATGAGTTTTGGGAACTCTCACTGATTTTTTTTGCCTCTAGGAAAATGAAAAAAAAACCTCTCTCATTTTCATTTTTCACCTGATTCCTCTCAGTGAGTGGGGCAGATTCCCCACAGGGGTGATGAGGAGAGGGAAGCACTCCCAGGGTGTTACTGACAAAAACCTGAGCCTGGAAAAGTCCCCTTCTCCCCAGGTGCTGCCCACAGAAAGCAACTGCATGACAAATGCACACCCAATGCCTCAATTTTTGCTCCTGCCAGTGAAAGATTTGGCTGAATTTAAGTAAACAAATCCCACTGTGGGGCTGTTTTATAAAACTGCAGTCAGCTAAAAATGCAGACATATAATACGACTTCCAAAGTGGTAATTTTCTTTATTTCTCCTAAGAAGAAGCAGCTTAGGGATTTCTACAGTCCCCAGTTGTGTCTGAGCATCCTCACACTCACGGCTGTCTTCTCAAATCTAGCCCTTAAGCTTTCCAAGTGCTCTTATTTTTATCCCAGAAATAAGAGAAAGAGGGAGACTTACTGGGTTAAACCTTTAATTCCTAGATAAAAGGCTTCTTTCCCCCTTTCTTTCTTACCCCTTAATTCTTTCTTGCCATTATTCTCTCCCAGCCCATGCAGAGACATTTAAGTCCTGCCTGTTTGCTTTGTGGAAGAGCAGCTTTGGCCATTTCACCTTTGTTTTGTTTTCCTGGCGTCGTGCTATTTGTTTTTAACAGAGCTTTCTGCTGGCATCAAACCGGGGTGTGAATCCTGTCCTGTCCAGCTGCTGCTCCTTTCTTTCCAGCCTGGGAAGGTCTGGGCCAGCAGTGCTGCTCCCAGAGATGCCCTGGAGCTGCATGGAGAAACCTCTCCCAGTTCCCACCAGCATCCTCAGCTCTGCCTCTTGCCACCTCTTGCCACTATTCCAGAATAAATTACCAACAGCAGCATGAAAAATGTTGTGTTTTTGTTGGATTTTTTTTTTGAGGCATCCAATAGGCCCAAACCCACCCTTACATTTGCTGCCTCGTGCTTGCACTCAGTGATGCCCAAGAGCACTTTGACCATGGCTTGTTTAGGCAGAGTTTTTGTGATTTGGGTTGTTTGAAAGTGATTCCAGACAGATATTAAGGATTTCCAGTAGTCAGAATGCTGCTGTCCATAGCTGGACTGAGCCTTGAGGCCTTTCTGCGTCCACCCTTCCCTTCCTGGGGTGAGTGGAGCTACAGAAACTTCAGATAAAATATAAGCATCAAGTGGAGAGAGTGCAGAGCAAACAAAGCCTAAAGGCTGGGAAAACCTGATCTTGAGCAGAAAATTAATGTGCAGAAAGAAAAAAAAATAATATTACAGGCTTCAGATATTGAAGAGAGCTGCAATGACAAACGAATTGACAGTGCATTTGTATTTGTGCTGGCTAGGACAAGAATTAGCTCCAATTCCTGCAGGATGTTGAGGGTCAGGCTTTAGGAAAAGCTTTCAGTGTTTAGTAAAGCTGCAGAGAAGACTTCCAGCAGAGGCTGTGGAGAATCCTCTGCTGAATGACCTTCAGCAACAGGCAAACAGAGCCCTGCCAGTGCAGAGGTGGAACTAATCCTGCTCTGAGGCAGGAGGATGGATTATGTCATAATTTCAGACTCTTCCCTGCCCTGTGTGATTATCAGACTCAACAATGCAAATTTGAGGTGAATACATGTTTCCATTATCCCTGTTCTCCCCCTCCCCACTCCCCCAGGCTTTTCCATCTTACAGATCTCTTAATCTTTTTTTATCCCTGACCTTTCCTCTTCCTTCTAAAAATTCTCTGCCCAGACTGCCTGGATTGCTGTCCTCTTCCTCCTAGACAAAAATTTGCTTTCTTTAGCATGGTTCAGTCTCAATTGCAGTTCAAGACCCTACAATTAGTCACAAAAACTCCTGCCCTGGCTGCAAGCAGAGTAAATCCTGGCAGAACCTCCCCGTGGAGCCCGTGCCTCTCCCCTGTGTTCCTGCCACATGGGCACCCACAGGGAGATGCTTTTACCACGGGGAGAGAGGAGAAGCAGCCAGCAGCTTCTGGCAAAGCTGCTGCTGCTCCTGAGCCGTGGAAATCAGAGAAACTCTTGTGTTTTCCTCCCACCGTGATTACCTGACCTTGCCCTACTGCCTGTCAACTGCAAGATAGGATTTGGATGATTTCATGTGGCTGAATAGCAGAAATTGAGCTTGAAGCCCAGACAACATTGCTTTTGCTCATGTGCTTGTGCAAATCTCTCTGCTGTAGCCTGGCAGCAATCTCAGCCTGCCTCAGAGTGCAAAGATGATACACATTTAATCTTGTAGCTTATTACATTTGCACCAGATATAGTGCTCTTGCTATCAGCAGATGCTGCTGAAGTGGGGGGGCAGTTTAATATATTTTCCTCCTTAAGTGTTTATCTCCCTTTATTGTGTGTCCCAGCAGGTCACATTCATTTTCCTGAGCTCCTTCCAGGCTCAGTGTGAGGGCAATTCACATTTTTTGCCTCCTACCTGTGACCACACCATGTCCTCAAGTACCCTGAGCCCTGAGGCTGCCTGGGCTGCACACAGAACACCCAATTCCCATTCCAAAATCCTCTTTTTTTAGTTTACTGTCCACACTTTGGAGTTCAATTCTTTGCCATTGTCCTTCTTGTCCCAGCTCTTGTTCAACACCAAGCTTGGAGCCACTCAACAAGACTTTTAATGCTCTCTTTGCTTCCTGACATTTCACAGCAGGTAAAAATCATCTTCCTCACCTATCTACCAGTGGACACGATTAAATCTCCCAGATAAAAATTAAAAAGAAGTGTGAATATCCTCCCAAACTGATTGCTGCTGCAAACAGCACATTTATTGCTTGTACAGACATTCATGATTCAAGCCCATCAGCAGAAAGGATCATCCTGGATCAAGCCTTGGATGTGAAGGTTCAAAGCCTCTCAGATTTTACATGCTCAGATAGCCACAAACAATTTTAAGGCATGTTTTCCCCTCTCCTCCCAGTAATGTGCTCAGATACTGCATGCTCAGTGTATATTTTAGAGGAGCTCAGACATATTGGGCTGCATCTGCTGGTTTATTTTTAGGAAGATGAGCTCTGATAGATTTGCTTAGGAACAGCACAGGAAGAATGATGTGAACTTTGCAAAGAGCAAAGAACATTTCAAGTTCTGCGCCTGTGAACCTCGACAGCGCTGGTTCAAATTAATTTCTCCCTGTAAAACTCCTGCTGGCCCCTTCTCCCTGCAGGCTGGAATCCAAAAGTCATCCCAGTGCTGTGAAAGGTCTGTCTTAAACCAGTGTGAGCCTCCAGGACACACAGAATTCGGGCTGACACCAGCTTTTCATCCCATCTCTGCCTGTGCCAGTGCAGGGATGGTGTTTGCAGCCAGAGGAAAGCACAGGGCAGTGTTCTGTTCTCAGTGCCCCAGAATGCAGACAGGGACATCAGCACAGGAGCAGCTCAGTGCCAACGCAGCTCGACCATTTTCCCGTCAGCAGCTTCACACACAGCAGAGGAGCTGCTGGGATTTTGGAAGCAGCTTAAGCTCCCCATTCCCAGCCCAGCAGGAGCTGCAGGTCTGACTCCAGGCCTGATCTTGCAAGGGTTTATTTTGTGTTTGCCTTCAAGGGCTCAGCAATGAATTAGAAATGTACCAGCCCTGGAAATTCAGCCCTTCCCTTTGCTGTTTGTTATAGCACATCCTGCCCGTGCAGCATTTCCCCCCAAGCCCATGAACTAAGCTGAACTGCACTTGTTTGGAACTTAACTTTGCTTATTCAGAGATTAAACCCCGTTGTCAGCTTGTAAAATCTATATTGCAAAAGCAGTGATAAAGAACAGTTCCCTCTTCCACGCAGCAGTTTTGTCAATCCATCTCTGCTCTGGCCAGATAAATCACATTACACAGGGAGAAGGCAAATCTACCCAACTACAGCACAAATCTGAGAGGTTTTCACAACTGCTGAGGGGCTTTGAAGGTGGGGGAGCTGAACTGTGACAAGTAACATTTATTTTTCTCTGGGAAAAAAACCCTATCAATAGTATGGAAGGGTCCTTCTGAATGAAGAAAAGGAACCATTGGCCTGTCTCACATCTCAATGCATTTTCCAGTGAAGAGCTGTAAAGGACCTCAGAGGAAAAAAACTGCCTTTGGGACTAATCAAGAAAAGATTTTTTTTGGTGGAAATATAGGTTTGATTGTACAGGGTGATTCTAGCAGCAATTTTCACCTAACATAACAAACTAGTCCTTACTTTAAAGACCAAGCTGGAGGCAAATTACAGATCCTCTTCAAGCTGAACTGACCTAATTATCTTTTGGTTTGTGCTGGTTCTGAACAAACATGCTCAAAGGATGCTTTCCCTCCTGCTTGAATAAATCACAATTTCAAGACACACATCCAGGAGGCTCACTAGGCCTAGTCCTGGCTTGCCTGCCCACATTTATCTTTTAGCAGAAGAGCTCCTGAATCCTGGCAGCTTGAAAATAGGGGGGTGGTTTTGGCAGGGAGGATGGGCAGTCAGGGCCCTGAGCTGCTGTGGGGCTCAGGAAGGGCAGTGCCTGTCCTGGCCAAGGAGGGCTACAGCCCCATCTTTTGGCAAACCCGAATTTCACATCTCCTTCCTCCCTCCCACTGCATCTGCTGAGAGTTGGGGAGCCCCACCCTGCAAAGCCCCAACGGGACAGACCCTCCCATGGCACCAGGGGGGATTTTCCAGAAGCAGGACTGGGCTAAACCTGTTTTTTTCTGCAGGTGACCACTGGACAGAGCTGCATTAGTGAAAGGAGCCCAGAGACAGCTCCTTGCTGTTGCCTCCTGGACATTCTGCAGGATATTTCCTCCCCAGCTGCTCCCTGAAGCTGTGCTTTGGTGCACCAGTGTAAAGCTGGCAGCTGCCACCTCAGGTGCTCTTTGTACCTGCAGAACGAGTTCCAGCAATAACCCAAGCATGTGTTATGGTATACTTGTGTATCACTGTCTTATACCAGCACTGTTAGTGGGACAAATTGGGTGAAAAAATGCAGTTTTAAGTCCCCAGCTGGTGCCATGATGAAGTTCTCATTAGCTGCACTCCAGATCACTGCAGACTGAGGGGAAAGGTGGATGGTTGTCTCCCCTGTGCTGAGGGGGAAAGCCAAAAGCAGAGATTTCTGATGGGACAAGCAGGGACAAAGGGAGCTGGGGATATCTCCAGGTGCAGCTCTGGCACAGGGGAAGGTGTGAGGGGAGCAGGGATACACAGCCAGCCCTGCTGCTGGGAGGAGATGGGTGTGTGTCAATGCCCCTGCTTGCAGCCTGGAGGGGACTCTGATTATTGAGATTATTGAGGTGATTGAGATGATGATTGCCACTACCATCTGTGCTGAGGGCAAGGCTGTGAAAGATTAAGGCAATGCACAGAAAAAGTGTGGGATGAGCATCTCCCCCAGTGATGCCTTGAGAGGCACCTGGAACAGAGGCTGGGCAGAGCTACAGGAATAAAATAGAGATTTATTAAAAGGATGCACCTTATGGGTCCATCCTACAGTTGTTTTCCTTAAATATCTTTAACTTCTGCTCTTGTGTTTTGAAAGGTTTTTTGAGGAGCTTTGTCAACAGAATTCTTGGGCCAGCCCAGCCCCAGCCCTGGCAGGGATCAGCTTATCTGGGCTGGGGCAGGGCTGGCTCCTCTCAGCCACGGCTGCCAAGCGCTTGGCAGGGCAGGAAAGGAAATTGCTGATGCTCAGAATGAAAGCCCAGGACAAGTTTCCCAGCCAGGCTTGAAACAGAGCCAGTGTGTCAGATAAAGTGACCAGCTGGGAGGCAAAACAAGGTAAAAATAAGAAAAGCATCCCTATCAGGAGACAGAACAGTGGGCAGCTCTTGTTTCTGCTGCTATTAATAATGCATGGAGACTGCTAACAAATCTACCATTTTCACACCACTAATTGCAGAAATGTTTGCCACCTCCCCAGGGCATTTCTCACACTACCCTGACACTTTATTATTTTCCCTTCCCCTTGGCTGCCTCGCTTTTCCCTCTTCTTTCCATGAGGGTTTTTAAAATGGCAGTTGCTCACCAAACCAAAGGCTGAAGGATTAACCACCATTTAAAAGGTTTTAAATACTGAAGTCATGTATTTGTGCAGTGCAACCTAATGGTAAGAAAATATTTGTGTAATTATTCAATGAGGGCTTGCACAGAACCTTTTTTTTTTCTTATAAATACCTATCAAGTTCAAATATTCCACCAAAACTCTTGGTTCCACTGCAAGATCTTGAATCTCAAATATTGCTTGACAGAAAGAAATCACTTCAGGGTTTTCAGGATTTCACTCCTTTCAAAAATGGACCAGCTTATCAAAACTCCTGAGCATTTCTAAATGCAACAGCTTTGCAGCTACTCTTCGCTTATCACCTGAAAATAAAACTTTGCTGCAAAGGTGTATTGATGAGGGAAAAGTGTAAAATAAATTTTTAGAAAGTTATGATGCTGATTTAATATTTTTAGGAGCAGAAGCGAAAGGGGATGCTGATACACACACACACACAAAAAAAAAAAAAAAAAAAAAAAAAAAGGTTTTTTGATCTGTAACTCTATTACAAAGGAAAAATCAAAAGCTGCACACACTTTTACTGACCAGACAGAACAATACAGAACAATATTAAAGCCAGTAAATGTTTCACCCTCTTATTTTGTTGTTCTACACATCCCATGACAAATATAACCAGGGTTGGTGCATTCAGCCCCTAAAAGCAGAACAAAACCACACATCAATGTGCAGTTGCTGCATGGAAGGAGATGGAGGAGTGGAGGAGACTGAAACAGCTGAAACCTTAAATTTCTTGCTGGATGTTCCTTGAAGTTTGAGGCATCTCCATGAGGAGATCTGAGGGCATGATTGAATTATCAGGTGTATCTAATAATGTGTAGCTGCTTTAGGAAAAGAGCTTTTTAATCAGTTAAATGCTGATACAAAGCCCCCATCAGTCAGCAGGAAAATTGGCATTGACTTTGCATCAGGTCTGAGAGGAAGAGCCACAGAGGAAGGATGAGCAGCACAAGAGCAGCTCTGGAACAAGCAGCAGGGTTTCAGAGTGAGCTGTTTTTGCAGTTCAAACCTTCTTCTCAGGGGAATTACCCCACCTGAGCCACCCCAGTTTGGATCTGCTAGGGGGAAAATGAGGGAATTTCTATGAGCCCCCAGCTCCAGACTGTGCCACTGCAACAGAACTCCCAGAGAAACATCCCTCCAGCCCTGCACACAGCTTACAGCTGATATTCCACTACTTAACACCCTTGTGAGTGTTTTGAGTTCTTCCTCAAGAGGCACCAGGCTCCAGCAACAGCTTTACATTAGCACAGGATTGATAGAAATGAAGAAAAGTCAGGCCTGATGCCACCAGCCACGTTTGGTGACCTTCTGCTGTACCAAATACTTCAAGAGAAGAGATCATCTTTATTTCCTGCACTGTCCTCATTTCCTGAGTCCCACTCAAGCAGCAGAGCAGCCGTGATTTGAAGTCTGCTCGCAAGCAAACTCCATGCAGTGAATTTCAAACAGCGAGCTGGATACCCAGCCTGAGGAGCAGGGAACAGATGGGGAAGCACAGATAGAGGATTTATCAGTGCCACACACTGATCCTCTGCAGCTCAGCCCAGGGTAGCCTGCAGAAAATACTGCCTGTGCAGCCTGAGAGCAGAAAAACACTAATTCTTACCGAGTGAAAGATAAACGGTTCAGTTTTTTTCAGCAGCACCAGTCCAACAGGCAAAGAGCAACACACAGCAAGATAAAAGGCATTTGTGTGGCAGCTCTGCCCAATCTGCTAGATGCTGGAGGCAGCAGTGAGGGAAACTGAGGCTAATTCTGGGGAAAAAACATGTTTTTCCTAAATTAAGTGGTGATACAAGGAGCTGATGCTCTCAACTTTTGGACATAACTGGTATTTTTTAGTTTTGCTGGAGGAAAAACAATGGAACAGTTTTCCTCTCCTTGCTTCCCCTGAAACAGAAGAAAATAGCTAAAGATCAGGAGTGTGGCTGGGCAGCAGCTCTGAATGGAGACATCCCAGTGCTCTTGGGTATTCCCTTCCTGGGATTTGACTTGAGTGCTCTGAGGTGACCACCAGCCACCCTTCCACGTGAGGTGGCACTTCCACGCCAGTTTGGATGCTGAGATTTCTCCAGAGCACATTAAACAGGAAGGTAAAATCCCATCCCCATGCTCAGGCTGCCCTGGGCGACGCACACAGAGCATATGTTGTGCAAGGAGAGCTGCAGGGAGCTGAATTTGCAGTTAAATCTCTTCACTCATGGCTGCATTCCTCCCCATCCTGGGGATCCAGAGGTCACTGGCAGTCCCTGCACCTGCTGCATCACCCCCAGGATTCCTGCTCTGCAGTCATTCCTTCATCCCTGCAGTTTTACCCCTCCAGGTGAGGATACTGGACACAGAATGCTCATCCAAAGCTGAGACTGACAAATTAAAATGGTTTTTTTTCCCCAGTCAATGCAGTGTAAATTTTTTGCCTGACCACTTAAGCTGACCATGCCAGAGAATCCAAACTCCTGGAAGCATTTTTGCCCTCCCACAACACCCACTTTGGAGATCCCAGCTCCCTGCCTTGAGCCCCAGTGGTTGTGCACTGAATCCATCAGGTGCTGGGCTGTTCTCCCTCCCATTTCCTGAGCCTGGCTCAGGGTGTTCCTCCAGCGGGGTGCTGGCCCTGCTTCCCTGCTCTGCTAAAAGCAGCTCGTGTGTTTTAGGGATCCCCAAACAATTCCATTTACTGCACTGCACTGGGAACTTCACCTCCTGAGGAGCAGCAGAGAAAAAAACCCAATTATTGCCAGGCCAGCTGCAAAAGGGGTTCCAGTCAGAAAAGTCACGGAGTGCAGCCCTGCTGCCACTCTGTGCTGGTGCCATTCAGGTTATTTACGACTGCCTTCTTTAGTCCCCATAAATCTCTGCAGAAAGGGCTTAATTAAGATATGATTAGGTTGGGATTATTGCATATGAGCTTCTTCCTAGGGCTTATAAATGTGACAAACTCTGAAATACGGTTTCCACAGAAAAGGAGAGGGAAGGAGGGAAGTGGTGCTTTTGCTGAAATACACCACAATTCCCTAATTACTCCTCTACTCTAGTGACTCTGAGTGGTGGATAAAAACAATTAAAGAAACATTCTCTGTTCTGCCCTCTTATGCCTCCAAACCCATATTCTCTTCAGGGACTCGATTTAACAGCAGCTGTGGAGTAAGACTTGAATGAAATTAGGCTGATTTAGGAGCCTTGCTGGAGCCCCGAGCACAGGGACATTGTGCAGCTTTGGAGATGAATTCCCATTGCTTGGGCTGCACTAGCAGGAAATGTTAACACATCTGGAACTGACCAGAAATGTCTTTGGGAAGAGAAGACAAAAGGGCCTTTGCAGGATGTGTGTGTTCTCTGTGAAGTCTGCACTGAGGTGCAGCTCTTCCATCCCCTGGAGGTGAGAACACAGGAGGGAATCATCTGAAACTGAGAATTGTTGCTGCTGCAGCTGAGGAGGAGCAATTGCTGCTCCAGTTCCTCTGGACAACACTCAAATGTCATACCCTGAGATAAATGTTTAATGTGCCTGTGAAGGCAGATGAAGTGATGGTACTTTCATATTAGAGTGAGAATCACAGAGTGGGCTGGAAAGGACTTTAAAGATCATCTCATTCCACCATCTCAGATTGTCCAAACCCTCTCCAGCCTGGCCTGGACACTTCCAGGGATAGAAATTCCTCTCTTCACTGTTTAATATCAACAGCCACACTGAAATCCCAAAGCAGACACACAAAGAACCGTGGACTCTGTAAGAATATTTGCTCAGAAGAGGAATATGGCAAAGAAATATCATATATTGATATGTTGAAGAAAATTATTTTCTTTTCTCCTACAGCTGGGATGGAGCCAAGCAATACCCAGCTCTTCCTACACCTTCTCCACAGTGATATTTTTTTTTATTAACACACTAAAAGAACATAATAAGCAGGTGTTTAAAATGTACAAATCTGTCCCCACCAGGTCCTTTTGATCACAGTGACCTCAGTTTGTAACATCACATTTTACATCCCCACCCCCTTAACCCCCTGTTGTTTTGAAATATTAGCCACTGGCGTCCTGGGATTAAAATAGAAAGTTTTCTGCTTTGACTCCTTGCCAAAACCATTAAAATATTCTCTGCACTGTCACAGCTTGTGCCACCTCCCAGGGGAGTTGATTTAAAAGTAAATTATATGTAAGTGTCAGATGAAAAGAGCTTCATTATCTAATTCTTCCTACACCAGCATTTCTTTAAATTGCTTACTAGGGACAGAAGACAATTAGTCCTGTGTTGGAAGGGAGAAGTAATAAGTAACTGTCACTCCCATTAACCACTTAAAAAAAATAAATAAATGCAAGTGCAGTTGCTTTCTAAAGAAGTTTGATGGGACAGCCACGCTGGGACACACTCAGCACCCTGAGCTTCAGGGGCTGGGCTGGGCTGAGGGTCCTGCAGCCCACCCTGGTGATTGAATCAGCCCTGAAATAATGCCAAAAATCAGGAATCCTCCATCCCTTTGCAGGAACAACAAGCACACAAACGTTGCCATGGCACCAGGCAGCTCCCAGACAGATTTCAGGGACACCAGGGAGTGTCAGCAGGACACTGCCTCACTGGAGCTGGGATTGGCACAGCTCTGCCAGGACGTGGCAGGTGAGCCCAAAAACGCATCGTGAGCAGAGATGGATCAAATCCCCACCTGCTCTGAGGTCCCCTGTTCTGGCCAGCACTCAGGTGCCACTGTGGGCACCTTTCCAGCAGGGTTCTCACCTGAAACTCCCCGCCAGCTTCAGTTTCAATCTCTCTCATAGCTGAGATGCTCCTGCTTTTATCCATCCCCGCTGGGGAGATTCTGCAAGTGCTGGGTCAGGATCAAAGAGCAAACTGAACTAATCCAGGCACAGACAGTTCCTGCCCAGTCCATGTCATCCCAAATCTTCCTGCCAGAGCTCAGAGCCTGCCCTTTGAGTCACATCACCTGCATTCTTTATATCACTTCATTTGCTTCCTCCTGGATCTAAAGGAACTTTGAACTCCTGACAGGATGAAAGGGCTCCCCTGGGATAGAGATGAGTTCAGTGCAGAAGTGAGCAGCCTTGTTCTCCTCTGCAGAGGAGCCAAGCTTCCAGAACTTGGCTGGGGGTTCTTCTCCACGAGTTCATCACCAGCTGGGCTGCACAAGGCATTTTTCTCAACTTTGTGAGCTCTGCCATGCTTACAGATGACCTTTCCATGCTAAGTAGTTAAAATGTAATTAGTCCAAATCCTTTAAAATCATTTTATTGGGCACATGGAGTCTCTCTAGGACAGATCTCAGCACTGAGGCACCTGGGTGACACCTGGCTCTCCAGGCAGCTCATGTGCATCTGAGCAACAAGGGCAGAGAGCTGCAGAGCTGTTTCAGACACATCTTGCTCCTCTCTGCTTTCTTTGCACTCAGGGCTGCAAGGTTACTGCTTCCATACAAATCATTCTGCATAAAACACTCGGAACAGGAGGCTGGTGTTTTATGAGGTGCAGAGCAGCCTTTGCTGAACTGATGACATCTGTAATTCCGTGGCCAGTTATTAAACACACAGACTGTAAAACCAGCAGAGAGCCAAGAACACACAGCACTGCCTTTAAGTGACCTCACAGAGCAGCAGGACCTGCTGGGAGATACTGTCAAGAACCCAGACACCTTGGATTTATTTTTGGCTCTCCCAAATATGCTCAGGAATCTTTTGCAAAGTGATCAGGGTTCATTAAACAAAATACTTAAGGATGAACTTAAGCGCTTTATCTAATGGGAATAAACTTGTTTGCATAGCTTTTTTTTTTTTACATCTCCCTTCTTAAGCCAAGAAAATTCATATTTAATGGTCACAAGACCAAGTTCAGTGCTGAGACAAAGATCAGCAGAGTAGGAAGGAGCTTTGAACAGAGCAGGACAAATAAGAAAAGCAGTTTGGATTTGACAGCTCTGTTACCGCCCAGGATTTACTCCTTTCTCCTGACTAAGATAAACCCCCTGCCAGGCCTAAGCTGGCTCAAGGCCAGTTTGTAGATCTTAATTTCACACAAATTTCTGCTCTCACCTCAGTCTGGGAGGCTGGATGGAAGCAGGGAGAGAATGAATGTGGTCACTCTCCATGAAAGGCAATTGTAAATTATAAAAGATTCCAAGTGCAGGACTCAGTAGTCCTTCCAAGTAAAGGACTCAGCCACAGCAATTATTCTTCACATGGGCACTGATGCTAAAGTTACTTCAGTTCTCATGCACAAATTTTGACGTCAAGTGGAAGAGCAATATTCAGCAATCAGTTTTTGTTTCCTTTAATGCCCCTGGTATAACATTTAGGAATGCATTTCACTGCCCTTCTGTCTTTTTGAAGCTGCAAAATTCCGGATTTTGTGTTTAGCTAATAATTTCCTTTGTCTCTTCAGCAGTTGCTCTGAAAAACAAGGCTTTTGCCTCCGCTCTGATAAGGCCCCCAACAGCAAAGGGAAGGAGTTGTGAAAAATATTGAGGTCGTTGAAATAAAAGATATTCAAGATATTGAGGTCTTTTGGGTTGCATAAAAACAAGCTAAAGGAAAAGCTGCAGTATTATCCTCCACAAGCAAGAATAGAAAAGTATTTATTTAAGGGTCTACCAGCAAGTAAATAACACCAGCTCTGCCAGCATTTAACAAATGTTGTCACACCTGCCCTCATGCAGGCACAGACAGACTGGAAGTCACCTGCTGGATTCATGAAGCACACAGGAGTACCAGGAGAACATGAAAAGGGGTTTTTATTTGTGATTTGAAGCTGAAACCTCACCAGATGTCTCTGAGATTGTGTTACTCCTCTGCCCAATGCATGGGGCTCACAGGAAGGTGTATTTTGAGGGAGAAAGGCAAAACATGTTTTTAAATAATTTTTTATGGTAGGAAAGCCAGATCACATAACCAACTTCCCTCTCCCCACTCCTTCCACCAAGAAAAATCCCTAACCCTGCCTCTCTGTGCCTTAACTCCACTGCCTGAATAAAGTTAATTTTAGTGGATGACAGAACCCCTCGTGCAGGTACAGACAGACTGGAAGTCACCTGCTGGATTCATGAAGCACACAGGAGTACCAGGAGAACATGAAAAGGGGTTTTTATTTGTGATTTGAAGCTGAAACCTCACCAGATGTCTCTGAGATTGCGCTACTCCTCTGCCCAATGCATGGGGCTCACAGGAAGGTGTGTTTTGAGGGAGAAAGGCAAAACATGTTTTTAAATAATTTTTTATGGTAGGAAAGCCAGATCACATAACCAACTTCCCTCTCCCCACTCCTTCCACCAAGAAAAATCCCTAACCCTGCCTCTCTGTGCCTTAACTCCACTGCCTGAATAAAGTTAATTTTAGTGGATGACAGAAAATATTCCACATTGCAGACTCAGACACAAACCTGACTCGTGGCTGCCACAGCTCAGACTGGGCCATGCACACACCAAGGGGTTAATTTTCTTTTTCCTGTCATTCCTCAGTGTGGGAATGTGTAAAACTTGGGTGTGGAGCTCCTGCCTCATGCATGCAAGCATTCAGCACTGCAGAACACTCAGGAGCGAATGTTCTTTTAATAAATGGCAGTTTTCATCACAAACCCCAGGAAAATCACAGGGAAAACTGTTTGGCTTCACACAGACACTGGGCTGAGCTGACATTTTGTCCATAAAACAGTGAATTTCTAGTTCAGCAGTTCTTTCAGAGAACTGCTGCAGCCTGCAGATGAAGGACGTGCATAAAGATTTCTAAAGAAATTTCATTTGGGAAAGCATTCAGGAGAAAGAATCCAAAGGGGGCAGAGCTGCCTGGAGAACCTGGGCTGTTGTGGGAGCCCCTCTCCTGACACCCCAGCACGCTCCAGCCCTGCCTGCTGCAAATTTCCTTCCAAGAGCTGCTCAGCTCTTATCTCTGCTCTCCACAAAAGCTTGAAAGGAGCCTGTGGAAAGGCTGCTGTGTTATCCTGTGTTATCTGTGCTGCCCACAGCCAGCCCAGCCTGCTGCACCTGGCTCAGAACAGGGCTCAGCTTGAGATGAACACAGGTCCCTTTTTCAGAGGGGTGCAGGCTTGGGAAGGAGTGAGGAAAGCTGAAATTACACTGCACTGTCTGTGGCAGGCATCTTTTCTAGAAAAATCCCTTTGCCCAGGATTTCTCTCCTGGGAAGCTGGGAAGCCTCAGAGAAAAAAGGAAAACAATAATTATCTCATTTGCTTTTCCTGTGTTCTGCTGCTTTGGAATGTAGATAGAAATTATTTATCCAACAGGTGATTGTTTCATTGGTTTCATGTGAATTGTTTTGACTCAGTGGCCAATGACAGTCAAGCTGTGTTGGGACTCTGGAGAGAGTCACATGTTTTTCATTGGTATCTTTTAACCTTCTGTCTGTATCCTTTCTGTATTCTTTAGTATAGTATTCTTTAATATAATATAGTATCATAAAATAAGTATAGTATTCTTTAATATAATATAGCATAAAAGAATTTTAGCCTTCTGAAAACATAAAATCAGATTCATCGTTCCTTCCTTCATCTGGAAACCCCACAAATACAAGAACTGTCCAACAGCCAGGCTGTGTGTTTGTGTTTGAAAGGTTTCAAGCAGAGACTAATTAATCCCATTGTTGATGCTAATACAGTTCTTTTCCAGGACTCGAGATTCAGCCCTCCAAGCAAATTTACCTTTGATCTCTAGCTGAGAGCTCTGAGGTTTTTATCAAAATGCATTTGTCTGTGCTTCAGCTCACACAGGGGCTGGAGCAGGGCAGGAAATGCAAAGTGTCACTGCAGTTTCAGAAGGAAACTGAAGGAGCTGTGACCATGCCCAGCCTGTTTAGGGCTGGAACTGCTCAGGAAAAAAAGAAACTTCGTCAAAATTATTTCCCTGACTGCAGAGCCCAGTGTGATCTTCTGGGTATCATCCCTGGGCTGCTCAAGGTTTGTCCTGCTGGGGGAAAAGGTCTGCGTTTTGTTTTCTAGGCAAAAATAAAAAGGCAGAGATGACATGTGAAGCTGCTTTGCAGAAATAAATCAGCCCTTTGGGGTCCAGCTCGAGGAGCTGATTATGGATTATTTATCAAAGTGCAAAGGGCTGACAGGTAAAAAACACCCATGATGTCAAAGGAGTGTCACAGACACAGAATTTATCCTGTAGATGGGGTGTCTTGGAGTGATTAATTAGGAATAATCTACTGTCAGCTCTGTCTGCTGGGCCCAGCCCCAGCCTGTGCCAGCCCTTGGCTCCAGAGCTGCACTTTGGGATGCATTGGAAGACATTCCAGCCCTTTGGGTTTGCCCAGCAGAGTCAGAACTTGAACTGGGATCCCAGCCCAGGGGAAATTGCATTTTGAGCTGAGCAGAATAAACAGACTGAAGGATGCAGCACTTGGGAAATGGATTTACTGGTGGAGAGGATAGAGATCCATGGGGCAGGGCTGAGGAGATGAGATTTTCACTGCTCTGGCTCTCAGGCCAGCCACTCCTACAGGTCATGCTTTGACCTCACTGTTAGCTCATGCCTAAAGCCTTAAAACCCAGGTGAAAATTCAGTCAATTTCATGGGGAAAAAAGCCCTGCCATAACACAACAGGTAAGTGTGCAGCACTTTTTATGCCAGCTCTGGTGCCACTTCAGCTGGGTGGCTGTGCCCTCTGTGAGAACACAACAACAAGGTGTTGATGCTGGATGGGTTTTGGGAGGGCTTTTAATTAATTCAGGACTGCCTTGCCAATCTTCTGGGAACTGGCCACATTCAGGGAGCTGAAACAGAGCAGGCTCCATCAAATAAAGGCTTTTACAAGTGGTGTGAGCACTGAACCCTGCAGGGTACCAGGATTCCCCAGCATTTCTTGGTGGAAACTGTGAACCAAGGAAGAGTTGTTGTGAAGATCATTAATTCAGCAGAGCTGCAGACTGAACTACATCCTGCACCTGCTTAATGGGGAGGAGAGGGCTTGTCACTGCCTTCTCCAGAGCAATTCAAACCCTCAGCCCTTGAGATCTTTGATTTTTTTCACTCCCTGCCTTGAGCACTCACTGGAAGCACAATGATTAAGTGGTGCTTCCATGTGTGGTGCAGACACACAAAGGGGAGGCAGCTCAGGATCTGAGTCCTATTGATGTGAACACCCAAACCCTTCAGACAGCTTCAAAAAGAGACTGAAGGCTAAATACCTACTTACTGAGTTCTGGAGTACAGGCTGAAAGCACCAGGGGATTCATTCCCATCCTTGTGGTCTCTCTGTTAGACCACACTGCCTCCCAGTTAATTAATTCTATTGATTTGTTTGTTTTTATTGGCCTTTTCACACTCAGCAGTTATTTAGGACTTACATGGGTAATGCATTTTCCAGTTAAATTGATCCTACTTCATATATCCTTCCATGCACTTATTTGAAATTTCCCTGGCAAGTATTTTAATGTTTTCAAGCTGAATGTTGATTTGTATTATTTAAAATACCCTGCAAGAGGCAGGAGGGGAAGAAAGTGCAGAGCAGGACAACTACTAAAATTGGCTCTTTAAATCTGATTAATGGCCAGGGAGGGGAAAAAACTTCCCCCCAGCAAAATAAACAAAACAACCCAGAGCATTAGATGCAGTAGAACCTGCTGGAATTGAGTTTAATTTTCTTTCACAGGGCCATAACAGAACCCCAGTCTGCCTTCCTGCTCTGTTTCTGAGCTGCTCAATTTAGGATCCAGCCAATTTGGGTCAATGAACTTATTTTTGGAGTGGTGTGTGTCCTGGTGGCTGTTCCAGACCTTACCAGGGAGCCAAGTCACAGCTCCTGGCCAGGCTGAAAGGGAGAAGGCTTTGCGCCCAGCAGTGGCCTTGGCCTGCAGATAAATCCCTGAATCCTGAGTTCTGTCCCCTTCAGCAATAATTTACACCTGATGGCAGCTGCTGGGAGAAGTCTCCAGCCATTATTTAGCAGAGGAGTGTTCAAGGGACAAACATATCATGGGGTAGCTCAGTGTGGGTGATCTGGTTTGGAGCTTAACTCCAGCTACTGCTGACAGACATCATAAACCCTGGGAGAGAGGGGAAGAGGAGAGATGGGAGTTTATTTCCATATTTACACTAGGAGAGAAAGGATATTGAGCTGCTGTCATGCTTTGGAAAAATTAATACATATAAATTGGTGAAAAACCTAAGTATTGGGGTGGGTACAGATGTATTGAGGTACCATTGAGCAAGCTTGAAATTTTTATATAGAAGTCAATGTTACGTTAACCAGAAATTCCCTTTTTTTTTTTTTTTTTTTAAGACCCAAAGAATCCCTTCTGGCAGGACAGAGCTGTTCTTTAGCCAGTCTTTATGTCCCATGGACTGGACATTGCCCCTGCAGCTGCTGGATGGGGCTGAGCACTCTGGCAGGGACTGTGGGCAGCTGCCTGTGCCTGGATTTAGAACAGGCTCTGCTGCCATTAAATGCTGCTCCTCTAAAATGGGAAATCATTTTCCAGAGGTATTTTGAAGTCCAACCTTTCAAACCAACTCCTTTGCTCAGTGGAGTCTCTTCCAGGGTGACTGACCTGCCCTTGTTTGATTATTTATGCACCCTCAGATTTCCTGGATCTCTGCTGGTTTTTAAACCCAGTGATCCTGAAACGAGGTGGTGTTAACCCCTCCTGGGTTGAGATGCTGTTAAGGTGATCACTCTGTGTGTGGAGACACAAGGCTTGACTCTGTTTCAGAAGGCTGATTTATTATGTTATATATTCTACTAAAATATTACATTAAAACTATACTAAAAGAATAGAGAGAAAAGATGACCAGAAGGCTACGAAGAACAAAAATAGAATAGAATGTATAACAAAAATCTTGTGATTACTTACAGCCTCAGCACAAGTGGCTGTGATTAGTTATCAATTGAAAACAATCTACATGAACTAATAGAAGATGCACCTGTTGGATTCCACAGCAGCAGATAGTTGTTTACATTTCTTTCCTGAGGCTTTCAGCTCCTCGGGAGGGGAAAAATCCTAGGAAAGGATTTTAAATAAAATATCATAGCTACAAGATGCTGATCTGGAAATGGCACCAGGCTTTAGAACAATATCAGGTCAGTGGCTCCAGCACCAACTTCTGCTCGGGAGCAGCCACCTCTCCACTTGGACAGACCCCAGCACATCCCATGGACAGACAGGACAGCACAACTCCCACACACCTCTCCCAGAGCTGACTGGGGAGCAATATTCGAGCTGACAAGATGGACAGCACGTCAGAGCATCCCTGTGCACAGCAGCCCCTGTCCCTGAGCAGCAGTGACAAGTGTCTCCAGGGATGCAGCATGTCCCCAGAACAGCCTGCATAAATAAACCCCAGCACCACCAGCTTTGTCAGTCTTGGTGACAGAGATCACAGCATTTGGATAAGGAGCCCAGCCAAATCCACATTTCTATTCCTCTCTTCATCATTAAACTTGATAGCTGAGTGATAGGCAGCTATTCAGTGAGATTAAGGCTTGCAATGAAAAGAAAAGACAGCAATCACAAACTTCCCTCCCTCCATTTCTGTACATAAACATTTTTTTTGTTCAGTTTACAGTAAGTGAGCAGCACAGAAGTGCAATCTCCATCAGAGAAACATCTCCAGCCCATTTACAATGAAATCGATTATCTTAAGGTGTTCAGGCACAACAAAAGACTCTTGCCAGGAGGACCTGTGAACAAAGAGGAGTTTATCAGGTGGGATATCTTTTAAACCTAAATGAGTTCAGGATATTTTCATGCCTGCACCTCCCTGGGTCTCCCTCAGAACGTGGGACTGGGTGTAATTTCTCTCCATCTGGCCAGGACTCAAACTAAGCCTGACATTTTGATGAGCTTCCTAAGCAGTAGACAATTGGCACATCTTAGAAAAACATTTACTGGCCAGGGATAAGAAATCAATTCAAGCCTCAGATAACTACCTCAGATCAATGGGGCCGAGTCACCGACACACCAAATAATTATTTACAAATGCAGGATAAGTGGAACCAAGGGCACCTTGCTGCCAAGTTATTAACAGCAGCAACTGAGAGGCAGGATGGATCCACAGGGTGGGGACTCATCTGTCTGGTTTCAGACATCCACAAAGCTGACTGGGGAGGGCAGCACATCTGGCCTGCTTGGGAAGTGTGTGTTTGATTAAGCTGAACAGGTCCACAGGAGACTCCTCACCAGTGACAGCTATGAGGAAGGCCAATATTAGACCTAATGAGCTGTCAGACCTGATGAATCCATCTCTGGACATTAAAAGCTCCCTCCAAAAGCATTTTCCAGTACCTGCATAGCTCAGTGGTTTAGCCTGATCTATGATGTGCACCAAGAGGTGCTTTCCTGTTGGTGTTCTTTTTTAGGAAAACACATATTTTTCTAAGGGGAAGGCAATTCCCCTCAGAAAGCACAGTTAAGGGTCACCTCCCCAACTACTTCTGGGAAATTTAAACTCATTTAAAAAGTCTCAGCTTCAGTCAGAGCAGCCAATGCAGCAGAGTTGTGCAGGATTCAAACACCTCCGTGCAAACTCCCCAAGGCCTGGTGGTACTCATGCCAGCAATCATCTCACTGCAGATATCTCAGAAGGGTCAAATGCTTTAAGAACCTCAACAAGACCCCCCAAGCACATGAAATTTATCTGCCTAGAACAGGAAAAAGTTATCCCACTCTCCTCTCTTCCAAACACACCCCCTTGAAGTTGTACTGGAGCGTCAGGCAGGGAGGCAGAGCTGGCAGGATTCGTGTAACTCTCGTGAAAAGCTTCCTCCTCTGAAGCCTCAGTGGGCATAATTAGCAAGTGGAGTTGCTTGCTCTGCAGATCTAAACCTTGTTTTCCCCCCCTCAAACTTCAGCATGGCCTCCACTGCAGCATTTTAAGTGTTAGTGGAATTTTCCTGTGCTGAACACGCTGCTGCCAACGGGAGATGCAGGAAAAGGTGGGACGGTGTGCTTCATGGAGGAATTCATGAGCTGAGGGCATGTGATGGGCATTACTCAGAGCAGCATCTCCCAGCCACTGATTCGTTCAAAATCAGACATTAAAACTGCACATTTTGTCAGAAGTGCTTTAACTTTGAGGAGCTTTGTCTCGTCTCTGCACCTCAGACATCTCAGATGTAAATGTAGATACAAGGCCTGGGAGAAGTGGAAGAGTTTGGGTTGGGAGGGACCTCAAAGTTCAACTTATTCCACCCCTGCCATGGCAGGGACAGCTTCCACTGTCCCAGGCTGCTCCAAGCCCAGTCCAGCCTGGCCCTGGGCACTGCCAGGGATCCAGGGCCTGCCCACCCTCCCAGGGAAAAATTTCTTCCTAATATTTAATCCAAACCAACTCTGTCAGTGTGAAGCCATTCCCCCTTGTCCTGTCACTTCAGATTTTTGTAAAAAGTCTCTCCCCATCTTTCTTGTTGGCTCCTTCAAGTACTGGAAAGCCACAATGAGGTCACCCCAAAGCCTTTTCTTTTCCAGGCTGAACAATCCCAACTCTCCCAGCAGAGCTGCTCCATCCCCATAGTCAGCCTGGTGTCCCCCTCAGGATTTACAGGATATGAGTACCTGGCAGAGGGAAGATTAAATCCCTCAGCAGCATTTGCAGGATGGCTCCAAAATGGCAGCATACATTACAGGTAATATATTCCAAATTAATGTTGTGCCCATGCCTGTGGGGGGAAGCATAAAGGAGGAAAAAAAAAAAAAAAAAAAAAAAATGTTGTGCCCATGCCTGTGGGGGGGTGGAAAAAGCAAAAAGGAGGAAAAAAAAAAAAAAAAAAAGCAGAGAGGAGGAATCAGGAATCTGGGCTTTGCCTGGCTTGCTCCAGCCTTGCAAGGTCTTGTTTGCAAGATGTGGCAGATGAGGAAATGTTTCAAAGACATTTTCTGAGTCCATTCAAACTACATCCAACAGCACTGAGGTTGCTGCAAGCAGTCACTGTCACTTAGTGTCATTGTAAAAGTCAAATCCTCATGTCCTTACTCTGTTCACCAGCAAAACTGAGCATCTCCAGTCAATTGGATTTACTGGAGACTCCTGAGATGAGTGGTGCCCACTGCTGATCATGGGCACAATTAAAAGTGACTCGCCCCAAAACTGCACAATGTCAAGTCAGACCTAGTTTACTTCTGCAGAGACCTTTCAAATGGGTCCTAGAATGACCCATGAAGAATAGAAAAGCTTGTTTAATAACCAGTCTAATAAATTAATAACCCAGAGACCCATCCACTGCAGCTCTGCCACATCCAGCTGCTCATGCATCTCGAGTCCCTGGCACCAACAAACCTCTGGAAATCACAAATGTCATCTTCAGAGCTGAACCTGGGCTCAACCAGGCCTGCTAAAAGACATTTAGGAGTAATTAGAATTTCAGAAAAAGGCTTAGAAGGTCTGAAGTCACACTTTCTAGGGGGGACAGCCCAAGAGACCCTGTTTTATCTCACAGCAGCTTGATGAACAACCATTGCTTTCCAAGAGGAGTGTGCCCCACAAACAGAAGGGATCACCACAGCTCCCTCACTGACACTTCCCGTGACCTTTCCTGCACTGAGAGCAGCAGGAAGAGAAGTTTGTGCAGTGACTGGTGCTGCTCTTCCTCAGGAGATGCAGCACATCCCTCTGTGCTGGTGGAACAGGTCCCACTTGTCACCTGTTTATATCCAGTCACACCGTGCTTGAAAAGAGCTTTTTGGTGCCCTTTTGGCATCCCTAGGGAGCAATTCAGCTCATGCACAAGCCCTGCACCCAAAGCAGCACTGAAATCGAGGTGCAGGAGTCCCTCCTGCCTTGGATCAGATCTCCTGAAGAGGATCCAGCACCTCTCACCACAGCTTGGGAATTGAGCCAGAGCAGCCTCCCTTCCATGAAGTATTTTTGAGAGTTTTCCCACCTTTCTGTTTGGCAGCTTTTACCAGAGCCCTGCGTTCAAAGCTCCTCTGCACATCTCCACTCTGCTGCAACGCTGCTCAAGATGTTGCTTATTAATATTCCCTAATAAAAGCCACCAGAATTAAATCTTTCCTAATTAGTAGTGTTGGAGTGCCTTTTCCATTATTCATTAGAACAAAGAAATGGGTTATTCCTTTGCAGCATATCCAGAGGAGCAGCATTATTGAGGTTATTCTGATACAGTTCAAGTGTCTCCAGCTGCAGCTGTAAATTTCCACTTGGATTTTCTGTCATTCCTCCTCCTCTGAGATCATGTGCTCTGGCTGCTAATCTTGCCTGCACATTCCTGCTGTGCCCTGCACAGCACACCATTCCAGGGGCACGCACAGAAAGCAAAGCCCAATCTCTCCACACATCCAAAGCTCAGCCCAACACAAGGATTTTCACATAGAAATGTGGCCTGGCGTCTCCCTGCCTTTTCCTTTTGGAAGCAATTTGAAGGGCAAAAACTTGTGCTGCTTTCATCCCCCACTCAGCATTTACCACACCTTCAGAGAGCTTTGGAATGATGCTCCTTGTACCAGGTGTTTTGTCACGGGACAAGGCATTAGGAAAGAATTAATAAGGATGGTAACAAGAAAACCAGACTCCAACAGGCAAAAATAAAGTCTTTAGGCTAATTCCCTAAATTCCCATTCCTTAATTCCTAATTAGGCAATTACCTGATTCTCCTTCCATCCCTAGCTGAAGAGAACTGAATTATCATCCCACTTTGTGCTAAAAATATGAATTGAGCTGAAAATTGTTCCATGTTTTTCACATGCAGAGAATATGATGATGGGGAAAGAGATTTTTCCTCTCAGCTCACGTATCAGATATTCAGAGAAGTGAGGTGAAGACAGGCAAAAAAAGATGGAGGGATCAACAATTTAGGAAAATAACTCTTCTAGCAAGGGGAATAAATTGCTTTTTGATCTATTGCATCTCCTGGTTCTAACCCATGGGTGGGAGCAGTCCCCAGGAATAAGAAATACCCACAGAGGCCATGAGCTCTGGGATGTTCTCTGCCTGGCTGGGCCCAGTGTGATTTAAGGAAAGCTTTTGGCTCCCAGGAAAGAAGCAGAGAAATATTTATGAAATATTTAAAGGATATTTAAAAGGTAATGTGGTTTTTTCTTTCCCTCAAATAATGGGAATAATCTGCCATTTTCCATTTCACCCCCTGTGTCAGTGCAAACCAGCACAGAGCTGGAAGCAATATTTGCTTGAAGGACCTCAAGAGCTTTTCACTGCAAAATTCTTCCATTTTTTAACCACAGAAGGCGCCTCTTGGAAGGCACTGGACAACAGCAGATCCCTGGGATGTGCCATGACAAGGGAGAATTTCATCCTGGAGGATGAAATTCCATTAACCACAGCAGGTTAATCACACACTCTGATCCTCCCACTCCTACAGGAGCCCCCCAGTGTGGCAGTCCCAGGATGAGGGAAGAGATGAGAATCTGACTCCAAGTTCTCAGAAGGCTGATTTATTATATTAAAAGAAATTATATACTAGAACTATACTAAACTCTAGAGGAAAGGATACATGAGAAGGCTAGAAAAGAATGAATAATAAAAACTCGTGGCTGCTCAGAGCCTCGACACAGCTGGACCATGATTGGTCATTAAATTAAAACAATTCACATGCTGGATAAACAGTCTCCAAATCACATTCCAAAGCAGAAAAACACTGGGAGAAGCTGAAGCTTCTCAGCTTCCCAGGAGAAAATCCTGGCAAGGGGATTTTCCAGAAAATATCGAGATGACACCCCAGTGCCTGCTTTGCCCTGGGAGAGGCAGATTTCCAGTTTGGGCTCCTTGGATCCTCTCTGGTACCCAGCTGAATGCTCAGGACCTCCCCAGGTGTCTTTGTCCCCCTGGAAATGATGGTTGGAGATGGCAGCAGATGCCCAAAGTGCCCCAAAGTTCCTGAGGGTTTCTTCCCCAGCACAGGGGGGGTTTGGGGTTCAGAGCCACCCTGCACCTCCCAGGAGCTGGGGGCACCTGAAACAGCTGAATTTGTACCCAAAACCAGCCTGGAGGCCACGCCAGCACCTCCCTGGAGCAGAGGGCCCAGGCAGCCACAGCATCCTCTGCTTGTCAGGGAATCATCCCAGAACTGCTCCCCTCAGGCTCCCTCCTTCCCCAAAACCACAGAATTTCCCATGGAATTTCCCATGGAATCACAGAATCAGGGCAGCTCCTGGACCTTCCTCAACGCCTGGGAGATGTACAGAGCTACAAACACACCCCAACTCTCCTTCTGCAGCCCTCAGTCACCCCCTGATTGAGCAAAACTCCCTGAAATCCATATATGTATTGCCTGAGCAAGAATAAAGGAGAGCAGAATACATTTAAAAGAAATTTAAATTGTTTTGCTGCCACAGGCTAAAAAAAAAAATTTAAAAAATCCCCCTTCCCTTGGGCTTAGAGTTTGATTTGTATTTCAATAAAAATAAATCAAAGTGGACAGATTTGTTGTTTTCAAATGCAAATGCTTTGAAAACACTAAAGGCCAAATAACAAGGTGGCATGTTCTAAGTTTATTTTTGGTTACTATTTTATTTACCCTTAGTTCTTAAATGATCCTGTGGATCCTGTGTGTCTCATGGAAAATTTTGCTCTGTGCACCAAACCAGCTGTAAGAATCAGGGAGAGCTCCTCCTGCAAGGTCTCCTTATGACTGAACAATGCAAAGTAGCTCCATAATTTCAATATTGATCCCCAGGCACACCCTAAAGCCTCAGAAAACTCCTGGGTTGTTTTGGCTCAACCTGAATCCAAGCAAATCACAGCAAACAGTTTTTCAGGTGCTCCTCAGGCACTGGGATTTGAGAGTTTGTGATCTCTCTTAAACAAATAAAACCAAGAGAACACCTGAGTCAGTGGTGGAGTTACCTCAGGGCCAGAAAGGAAGGACTTGACCCAGCCCCAGCCACGGTTTAAAGAGGTTTTCAGGGTAATCCATAATTAATAAGGCAGCATTGTGGTTCCAAGTTAATGGGCAATTAATTGAGAGTGCTCAAGGTGCTTGCAGAGAGTGATGAGAGCTCTCAGCAGGACAGGCATGACCTTCATGAGCATCTCACAAAACAGCTTTTCCACAGGTAAACACTGAATATTTTAATTCCATTTGTCTGAGGAAGGCTCAGCCCTGTGGGTTCAGCTGCTGACAGCCCCAGGGTGTCCCCACACAGGGATCCCACAAGAGCTGGCAGCTCCATCCCAGCTCCCCCAGCAGATTCCCCATCCATGGGGAGCTCTCACACACAGAGGAAGCAAATCCCCATCATCAGCTCCCTGAACACAGTTCAGCCAAACACAATGCACTTTGTGATTCACAAAATTGAGCAAACAAAACTTTTCAAGCTTGGCTTTTATGTCTTCAAACAGCTTTTTTTAAAGGACTGAAGGAACACTTCTCTTTGCAGTGGATCACAAGATCTTCTGAAACCAAGCAAAGAGAAGCCAAAGAGGCTTTCAAGTGCTGAGGAAGAAAAGAACTTCCTAAATTCCTTGGACCACTCTGTGTTCCTTCAAAAATAACTTCATCATTTCACTTTAATATTAGAGGCAGAGCTTTAAACCAAAACTTCCCATCCTTCCAAACCTCAGAAATCTCTAGAGCCCAGCCTGGAGATCCAGCCTCACTTGGGAGACAGATATTCCACAAACTGCAGACCTAGATTAAGTGTTAAATTCAGCTTGAGGCTGTCTAGCAAGAGAGATTTGTCTGGTATCATCTGCACACACTCCAAGGCATCTGACAAATTCAGGAAGCTCTTTTAAGAGACTTGAACAGAGGATCTGAAATCATTCACAAACAGGAAAGAATTAATTTCTGAATTCAGGTCTAAGAAGGACACAGAGACAACAGGAAATTGATCTTGTGGTCACAAAACATCCCAGATTTGGGATATTCTGTCCTGGGAAAAGTTGTAAATTCGGAGTGAACACATTTAAAGGTAAAAGAATTCCTACACCTGTTTATTGCTGCCAGGGAAGCAGAGAGAAGGATGTGCTTCATTGGGAGAGGTCTGTGAGGAATTTTGTGCCATCCACACACAGACTTAATTTATTTATAAAAATAAAGGGTCACCAGGTTTCCCCAGGACAGTTTCCATCCCTGCAGCCTCCTTTTTCAAAGCACAGGGGCAGGGGGAGGCATTTTCCAGCCTCCTCTCAGGAATTGCTCTCTCTGAGTTCAAGGGACTCACTTGCATAATGTGAGGACTGGAGGAGCTCTGGACAACTTCAGTGTGATGGGGACAAGGCATTCAGACAGCTCTTAAATGATATTTTAACCCCTTACTTGAATACTCAGAGTGTACAATATCAGCACATCTGAAACTTGCTGTGCAGCACCCATTTTTTCAAAGGTAAATGAAATTTATGTAGAATTGTGAGAACATGAAATCTGCAGGTACAGAGCATTTCTCAGCCATCTCAAGTGACACAGGGAAGGCCAAAATATTTCACTTTTCATATTGGAACTCCAGGGAACACTAAGTACCCACAGCCTTTACAGCCACAAGATGCCACTGGAAGGAAAGTGCTGCTCAAAAGCTGGAAAAATGTGAATTTCACTTCTCTAAATGCTCCCCTCACTAAGGGCATTACACATCCCAAAGTGGTATTGAACACCATGTAGTTAACATTCAGAAATATGCTGCTTGCTCAGCTCCTAGGAGCCACTGTCACCTTGTATTTGGTCACAGAATTTAGAAATGCAGCTATGAAAATTAAATGGAATGAAAGGGACAAATCAGAGCTTTGCTCTGTACAGCACATGGGGAAACAGCTCCTGCCAGCCCTGGGCTCTGCACCAGAGCAAGGCCCCTTCACTTCACTTGGAGGATGCAAAAAGAATAATTTTTTTTAAATGATAGCATATTTTAGAAGTTGGTCCACTGTGGACTTGATTCTCTTCCTTTTACACATTTTTAAGTGGTGTTTACCACAGCTGGGCACAACCCTCCCCTCAAGAGGAACAGACACACATTGATGTGCAGCCCAAGAATTAAACGTGCCCCAGGTCAGCCTGCACTGGAGGAGGAGCAGGAGCCTCCATCCTCTGCCACACCAGGCTCTGAACTACAACTGTGGTTTATAATCCCTTTTCACAGATGTAAATACCACAGCAGTGTGAAAATGGCCCTGTAGATTAATGTAGCAACAAGGCTGAGATGATAAATTTGGTTTATCACGTTAATGTTTAATCCATTACCTTTGAGCACAAGGCAGCAGCAGATATTACAGTACACCAGGCACTTGCTGAACACTCAAACTTTTGGGAGGCAGCCCCAGTAGCTTTTCCCTTTCCAAATATATTTTCTCTTTATGAATTCAGCAGAGAGTATCACTTGCCCAGTTTCAGCAAAACTGCAGCCAGATGTCAGCTTTGATCTCATCACCACATAACGAGGAGAGAGAAAGGACAAATAGGTTACACTGCACTTTAGCAAGAGGAAGAATTAACTTCACTGTTCCTTGCAGCACCATCTGGGTTTGGCAAAGTTAATTCTCATCCATGTCAAGAGTTCAATCAAGGAAATAATTTTGTTTTCCAAATGCTATTCCTTCCTGTTTCTTCTGGATACGTAATGCCTGATCCCCTGACCCACTCCTTCTGTCCTCATTATTCATACTTTAAGCATTTTAAAACAAAAATACTGCAGACAACTGCTAGGACCAGTGCTAGGCGTTTAAAGCATATTTTTAATACATAAAATAACATGCTGGGATGGATTTCTCATCACGAGTGAAATGAAAGGAGAAAACCACAACGTCCTACTCAAGGCTACAGGCCAGGAAAAGCAGAATGCTGCATTTCAGCTCTGGGTTTTGATGGCTGCCAGAGCCCTGGCAGAGCTCAGCCTCCATCCCAACACCCCAAGGACAGAAACTGCTCAGCAGCACTGGGGGACCAAAGGCACAACTGCTCCACCAGGCAGAGCCCAAGCTCTGAAGCAAACAGGGCCCCACTCCAAAAACCTCTCAGTTTTCTCCTCCAAAACACCACTGGGTCACCAACTCCTTGAATGCAATTCAGAATCTCCAAATGACAAAATGCTTTAACACCCAAAAATCTCCTCCCTCCAATGCCCATCCAAGACACCACTGGGTCACCAATGCCATCCTTGGATGCAATTCAGACTCCAAATGACAAAATGCTTTAACACCCAAAAATCTCCTCACTCCAATGCCCATCCAAGACACCACTGGGTCACCAACTCCATCCTTGGATGCAATTCAGAATCTCCAAATGATAAAATGCTTTAACACCCAAAAATCTCCTCACTCCAATGCCCATCCAAGACACCACTGGGTCACCAACTCCATCCTTGGATGCAATTCAGACTCTCCAAATGACAAAATGCTTCAACACCCAAAAATCTCCTCACTCCAATGCCCATCCAAGACACCACTGGGTGCTCAATTCCATCCTTGGATTCAATTCAGAGTCTCCAGAAGACAAAAGGTAATCTCCTCATCCCATTGCCCCTTCAAGACACCACTGGGTCACCAACTCCACCCTCTGATGAAATTCAGTCTCCAAAAGAAAAAATATTTCAACTCCACAATCTCCTCACCTCAATGCCCCTCCAAAACCCCACTGGGTGCTCAATTCCATCCTTTGATGCAATTCAGAGTGTCCAAAAGACAAAACATTTCAGCCCCACAATCTTTTCCCCCCAGTGCCCCCAGCAGTACCTTTTTCTTTCCAGGTGCCTCCACACAGCTGAGAAACCCTTGAGTTGCAGCAGCTCCTGAAACTTTCATCCCCTAGCCTGGCCCACCTGGCTGCTTTAAATAGTGCTGTGGGTAGGGCTGGAAGGCAGGTGTTTCTCTCAAAGAGCTTTTTATGCAACAGAAACCCTTCCTTGTGTCAGCAAGGGAGTGGGTCCCTGCATTAAAACCTCCCAAAAATGTTTTGCTGCCAGCAGAAAAAAGTTAACAAAATTGCATGAAAATTTGCTGCATTTCCCATTAATACTATTTATAACATTATTTTTAAATCTTGTGTTTTAAAAGTGTTATTCTTGGTTGTGGAAAGATCTTCCTTCTAGGTGACCAACCAATTATTACAAATTGGGGGTTTTTTTATTTTCACTTTCATACCTCTAATTTTATTTTTTTTGTTTTGATTCAAAATGTACAACACTGATGTCTACATGATACATCCCATCATGTCAAATAAATGCTCTGTGCTGTTCCCATCCTAAGCACAGAGTAAGGCAGAACAGATAATAATACAATTTTCCATCAAACTCATTGCCAAATTCTGTAAGGACAGCTGCTAATTAGCAGAGATCTGAACCACCTTATTCTTTAGATCAAAGTGTCCCCTGTTTGAGTTCGTAATGAAATAGCCTAACACTTTGAAGAAGAAAAGAATTATATTAATTGGGGGGGGGAAAGTAGTCAGTGTTTGTGGATTCGCCTGCAATCTTCCCTTTTAGCAGAATCCTGTGGACTTTTAATTTCACTGGAAATGCTGATGGATCCAAATTTCCAGGGAAATCGATTTCAAAGTTTCAAGAACTTGGTGTAACCCTCTCCAGCTTGTGGTTGCTCCATCCTTGAGGTTTCCAGACATCAAAACACTTCATCTGCAATTGGAGCGACAGCCTCGTGTGTCCTGCACTGTCGGCTCTCCAAGCACCCACCAGGTTTTTTGGCCGCTCTTCACGTCCTTAGAGAAGGACTTAAAACCTGACAGGGACGTTCTCTGCCGTGTTTGTCTCTTTGATCAGCTGAAACAAACAGAGGGAAAACGGGGATAAGGCAGATCTGAAGTTATTCCCTCCAGAGGATCACGTATTTGGAGCGCCTGGCAAGGCATGAAGATCATGTTTGTGGTTTCTGGGAATCTGTGGGAGTTCTCCTGTTGAGAGCTTGACCCAGAGTGTTTCATGTTGTTGGAGACATATGTTCCACCCCTCCTGCTGGGGCTTTGCAGCTTCCCTGCTTCCCTTGCTCTCCCAGGGAATATCTGCAATGCAGGGTGTGCCGTGGTGGTGTAAGGACACCCAGACCCAAAGGGAACTCACCAATCTCAGCAGGGTGGGGGTGAAAAAAGGATCCTCTGTGGGTATTTAAGATTATTTCCTTCAGGATGTCCACCCACACACACAGAGGGGCCAGGTCTAACCTGGTTCTGACAGTGCTGGGAGGTTTCCACTGAAGATGCAGGAGTTTTGCAGGATGAGGGGACAGAAGGCAGCCCAGGATTTTAGGGGGATGGACAGCATTCTGTTGGATATTTGCCCCCAGGAATGGTTCAAACATATTTGAGATGGCTGTGCTGTAACGGGCAGGCAATTTCTGATGAGATGTGGGCTCCTCTGTAGTCAGAGGAGGGTTTTTAGCAGCAAAGCTCTGTTTGATCTCACTTCCACTGATGTTAACTGCTTTTATAGGTCATTTCATTATTGCCTCATTGTAGGAGATTGGAACTCATTAATATGCAGCAGATAAAGTCCTTTGCATTTTAACATGCTAATTTTTAGGTGTCCATATGGCAATAAAAGCAGGCTTTGAGCCATCCATCCATATCTTTATGTGTCCGTCTATATGAAAAACAATTTTGTGGTCTAGTGAGTAGGGCACTAAACTGGGAGTTGAAACTGGGGCTGTTGCTGTGTTTGCCATTGACTTTGGAGACAGGAACATGAACAGATTATTATGGGCTACACCAGGCTGTGAACTCCCCATATGCCATCTACTCCTGAGCAATGCCCCGCTAAATAAACTTCTGTCCTGCAGAAAAGCAAAGGAATTCAACCCTTTAATGAAAAGTGGGGGCTGCTCCATGTTCCAAGTGAGCATGGCTGAGTTACAGCCCTGGGCTGGTGCTTGCACACAAATTTCACATCCCCAGGTGCTTTTTTCACACGGCTCCTGCATCTCCCTGCATTTGGGAAAAGCTCTGTGGGATCACTGTGCATCCCTTCTTATTCTGTCTCTTGTGTTTGTACTGCTGAGCCTTCAGCAGGCTGAAATCTCTCCCTGCATGAGAGCTTGGGGATGAGGGGAAGCAAGGAGGCTCTTCTGGAATCCAGCCTGCAGGCACATATAAATTATAAAAGCAGTGAATGCCATCTCTGACATTTAGAAGAAGGTGATTTCCTTGTAGGTGGGTAAAGAGATTTAAAGCATCTTCAGGTGCCATCAAGTGCCACTGTTGGGCCTGTGTAGACAAATGTAGATGCAGCCTCTTTGTTGCATTTCTTCAGCTCTTATTACTGAATTTCTACTCCTCTCTGTTCACTTTCTTGATATATTTTCCCTGTTGGGTTTTAGATTTGTTTTCAAACAGATAAATGAGGTTGTGCTTTCTTTAGCTGAACACTTTGGATGACACTGGAACCGCTCTACCTGGTGGGAGAGAACAGCACGTTCCAGCTGAGGCACTGAAGACGGCTCCTGTTGGGATAGCTTAATTGCCTTTCTGCTAATTAGCTTTCCATCTAAGTCTTATTAATTTTCCTCTAGCAAAGTTGCTCCGAGTCAGAACCTGCTAAACTAGTATTTTTAAATTCTGCCTTTCATCTTCGCCCCTACTAGGGGTGCAGCCCCAGGTTGGGAGAGAGAAAGATCCAAGTGTGGAGCTGCTCTCAGAGGGAGTCAAATAAACCCCAGGCCACTGGTTTTGTGTTCAAGGAGCATCACCCACAGCAGCCTGCTCCCGAGGACAAATGGACCCATCTGTTCCTCTGTCTGCAGAAAGGCTTCTTAAAGAATGGTAAACTTGTAATGTTCCTCTAAATTACTTTTCCTGCTGCAGGGAACATTTTGCCAGGGGCAGAGGAGATGGGCTGTGTAGCCTGCAAAAGGCTATTTTTGCATCCCTGTTATCTCTGGAAGTGGTCTGAGGCCACTCAGTGATTAAGGATTGGTCAACATGTTCTGCCTTAATGAATGGCTGTTTGTTTCTCAGCTGAAGAGCTCTTCTAAACTGAAGCCCTGTTCACCACAAAAAAAAAAAAAAAAAAAAAAAAAAAAGCTTCTATTCCTGAGCAAACAAATTTATAAGAATTTCCATCTTCTCATTATTTAAGTCTTTTTTTTTTTTTATCCACAAACAAAAACATTATCTGCAACCATGACATGAATAATTCACTCTAATTTCACACCATTTAAGCTACTTTACTAGCCTCTAATTAACATGTGTAGATTATTTAAGGACAAGTAAATTCCTTTAAAATGCAGGTAAGAGCAAGGTGACTATCCCCATGTATTATGTGATTTGATGCCTGTTTAGAACCCAGCCATGCTGATGAGTCTCCCAGGGTTATGGCAGCTGAGGACAAAAGAGTATTTTGTGAAGAGTGGGCTAAAGATATCCCTTCAGATCCCATGGAATGTCCATGATTCTGTGGAGATTGGAATTTTGAAGGGCAGTATTTAGTGCTACGTGCCCAGCCTGCCCTGGCAGCAGAGGCCTCAGCATTTTCCTTGGCTGATCCTTTCCCTGTCCTTCCCAGGCTGCTCTGGAGCTGGGGATTCATTTTGTGGTCTCCTCCTTTGTCACCAGAGGGGACATCAGGAGAACAGATCCAATCAAGCCTTGCCGAGCACCAGGCATTGCACGTGGCCTCTGCAATTCACCAGCCTCATTTCTGCGTGCTCAGGGTTTGTATTTTTTTCTCTTTGAATGCCCAGAGGAGCTGATCTGACTGAGGAGCCACCCAGAACAAAGAGCTGCCCTCCCAGGCCACTTGTGGCATCTACAGTCCTGTCAAGGTGATGTGCTGAGGACAGACCTGGCTGCAGAAGGTCTTTAATCCCTTTTTTCCCCACACCTTGTAGACAATCTGAGACTCCTTTTGACTGGGATGCTCCCTGAAAATGATTAATCAGGAATGACCTGAAATGATGTGCGCCTCAAGCAGATTTTCTCCTCCCACCTTTGAGGCTGCCTGGGGAACACACCCATGTTTCCTGTTAGAAACAGCTCCTGTTCACCCCAAAAGGAGCTGTCTGGACTTGGAGAGCACACCAGAGCTCTGAGCCAGAACCCTGCTGTTCCCTGAGGGCAGGCAGCTGCCAGAGGCAGGGCTAAAGCTCCACTGCACTCCACAGATGCACCTCAACACCCTGATGGGAATCATCAGTGCTCTCTCAGGGGGTGCAGGCAGATATTTCCCAATGTTTTGCCAACAAACTGATTTCTGACACTTGTTTTTGCACTGGGATGTGCCCATTCTCCTGTCGAGGTTTGTGTGTACACAGGGCATTAAAATGTGTTGGGCTCCTGGGGTTTCCATGAAAGGAACCAAAAAATGAATGTCCAAAGCAATCTGGTCACTTAATCATCTAAACTGGGAAGAGACTGGTGCAGAGAACTGGGCTGAGAGTTGGCCAGGGTGAACAGTAAACTCATCTTAAGCTCAGAAAATGGGATAATTATACCTAAATTGCCTTTCATAATTAAAAAGATGCGACAAATGAATCAGATCTCATCTTCAAACAACATTAACCTGAACGCCAGGGTTTGAGCATTGCTGAAGGAAATGGTGGTTATCAGATTAATGGCAAGTGCATTTTCAAGCTGATTAGCTAAAAGCCCAAGAAAATGGAAAAAAGAAACAGGCTGCTATTTAACAGCACGAGCTGAGCATTTCCATACCAGTAAATAAGAGGTAGGATAATAAAATCCTCATTAAGCTGCTGAGGCCTATTTGGTTTTGTTTCCTTTTCAAGGGAATGTTTTAACTCTGCAAACAAGCAGGAGCAGAACTCGGGTTCATGCAGGCTTTAATTGCCTAGGGATGGTTTCCAAGTCCAAATGCTTCTGAGAAGTTCCTCCTTGCCACGTGCCCTGGGTCTGGCTGATCCTCCTGGATGGATCAGAGAGGCATTCTGCTGTGTGCTTTGGCAAGCATCCCCCTGATAAAACCCAGGATTTGATTTCAAGTTTGGATCAGTGAGGGGAGGCTGCGCTGAATTCATTTCAGTCTGTGGAGGAAAATTCGGGAAGCTGAGGGCACCTTTGTAAGCAGCACCTGTTCCTTCATCCCAGCAGCAGGAAGAGGTTTGCTTGCCAGCTGGTGCTGAACTTGGTGACAATGATTTAATATTTTGGGGCCTGGAAGGCTCAGCTGGAATCACACAGTGCTTGTTGCACAAGAACCTGCTGGGGAACAGCCCTTCACCTGAAAGTTTGCAACCCTGGGCCCCAATCCTGCAGGAAATCAGTGCCTTGCTTATTTCCATGAACCTGCCCACAATTAAAAGTAGATAAATATCTGCAGGATTGAGATGCAAATGTACAGAGCAGGCAGAAGAATGAAGGAGGGGGAGAGTTACCCTGATCTCAAGCTGCCCTGCTCTGCTGGCTCTGAGTTTATCTGTTTCCCAGGGCCAGCATAAATCACTCCTGATCTGGATCAGATGTGTCCTGCTGGGCAAGCAGCAGAGCACAGATCGAAGATTGATGATCACCAAGGCAGAGACCTGGGCCCCTCTGCCAGGAGAAGATGAAGCATCCTCTGGGGAGCTCTGAGTGCCTGACAACACCGGGAGCCTCTGCAGAAAGCTTGGAGCAGACAGCTGGGGTTAGATAGCTGGAGCTAGGGCAGATGAATTTCCCTCCTGAGAAGGTAAGTGACTTGATCAAAATCAAACATGAAGTCCTGAGCATAAATTAAGTCCTGTGATCAGGGAAGATACAGGAACAGGACTTAAATTGATGGGCAGTATTTGGGGATTTGGATGAAGGGTGGGTTTGGTTTTTTCTTTTGTAATTGAAAGATGGGTTTGATCAGAAAGATAAAGCTTGATAAAGTATGATTTGCAGGGCCTGTGGTAGCAGTAACGTTGGTTTCCCAGCTGAAATTTCAAAGCCTGGGTAGTGGGAGGACACAGATATCATGAGCCACAATTAATTAATCATTAACTCTTTGTTTATCTGCCAGTATTGCTTCCTTCAGTTCCGTGCTGCTGGAGAGCCTTTGATGCAAATGAGGAAACACTTGACACCACAATCTTCCATTTTAGCCTCCTAGGAAATGGAGAGGAAAAAACACCAGCTGGTTTTGGTGGCATTTCCCCAAGTTGTGGGGGCACTTCCAAAAGTTTGGCTCAGTCCCCTGTGCCCTTGCAGGAGACCTGAACCACATCTGTATTTGGGACAAAAACATTGTATTTGGGAGAAAGAAACTGACCCAGGGCATTCCTGGTGTCCCCATATCACTGCTGCATCTCACTTACTCCTCCCTCTCTCCACACCCTCGGCAGTGGGGAAACCTCAAATTTCCACTGAACCCTCCAGTTCTCCAGTACTTGGACTTAATGGACACTGGAAATATCCTAATTTACCATAAACTGGACCTGGGCTGCAGTGGCACAAAGCCAGGCCCTTTTCCAGGTGAATGATTATTGGAGATGGAGAGACAGGGACTCGGTGAGATGGTCAAAGAATCCAAATTTTTTTATGTAGTATTTTAGGAAGGCTAGTAATGTTTTACTACAGTGACTGGGTTAATCACCACATAAACAAACTTATGCATTTTACAACATCTCTGCCTTGCAGAGTTTGGTGTAATTTTTCTTTTTCTGCTAAATCTGTCTGATTTAATCTTCTTGCAATCTTGATTTAATCCTCAAAGTTCTGTTTGTTATTGCCAAGGCATCCTGTTATCAAATGTCTTATGCTAACCAGGTCCAAAGTCCTTCATCTGCCTTGTGTGTCCCAATAAATGATGAGGGATGCTCACCTTTAGCTCCCCCAAGCCAGTTGTTCCCTCAGGGATGTTTCACACTCAGCCCTGCAATTCCCCCCTTGCTGTACCTTTATAGTCTGAGCTTTCAGATTGAGATGAAACCCATTTCACTTCACAGCAGTTTGAACACAGGTCCTTGAGTTGATTTATCTCCTGTAGCCCTGTGCTGTTGGGTTCTCTACTCCTTCACTCATATCTCCCTGTTTTTTTAGCTACAGGATGTGACTGGTGTCTGAATTGTAATTTTCCATGCTTTCAGGCATGGTTAAGGCACAATAAAATCCTCATGCTGTGTTTGGATCAAGGTGAGTGAAGCTAAAAAGAGTGGTTTTAAAAAAATAAGCATTTTTTTCCTCTTTTGATTTACAGTGCTGAGCATGTTTACATTTTGCTGAGGTTTGAAAGTGGTTTTAATTGGGCACAGTGCTTTATGGCTTTACACTCTTTCTTCTCCAGCACTGAAGGAGTCTCCAAATACAAATAGAGAGGCCACATTCACTGTGAGTCAGCTGCAGCTCGGATAATGCCACAGGACAGCTGATCACACAAGATTTTCTCCTCACTGTGTTCAGTGGAGGCTGAGCTGTTTGCTTTGTGTGTTGAACTTGATGCTTTTTTCTCCTTTTTTTTTTATAGTGTGAGAAGTTCCACCTGATTATTCACCCCTGGCACAGTAGGGTGACACCAAACCCCTTCATTCTGAGCATTCATAGAACCATGGAATATCCTGAGCTGGAAGGGACCCACAAGGATCACCCAGTGCAGCTCAGTCCCTGCACAGACCCCCAAAAATCCCAGCCTGGGCATCCCTGGAGTGGTTCCAAACCCTCCTGGAGCTCTGGCAGCCTCAGGGCTGTGCCCATTCCCTCTTTAGGAACCTTAAACCATTTTTGCAGCTGGCAGGAGAAATAAACCCTCTAAGAAAGGTAAAATTTGGTGCCTTCAAGCAGTAACTTTCTCACAATCTCCCTGCATGGCTCCGTGCAGAGCCCGTGGGTATGCACAGGAAAAGAGGTAGGACACAATGAAGGACCAGGATTGGCTTGGCACCATGAGATGTCTGAGGTGTGACAGTCATCCCCAGGGTGGGCAGCCACTCACCAGGGGCCAGCTCAGCTCTGTGTCCTGTTTTGGGGTGGTTTTGGGGTGGTTTTTGCCCCTGTGCCTCGTGCTGATGAAGCTCTGATCAGTGGCTGCTGCGGGATGAGGTTGTGCCTCCTGAAGGTCACAGACTGGATCTGCTGGAGATGTCCCTTGCAAAATGTAACACCAGCAGCTGCAGAGAGGGAGAAAGCAGGGAAAAGGACCTGTGGAGTTTACACTTGCACAGGGAACAGCAGGGCCCAGTGTTATTATCAGCCAGCAGTGTGCTGGGCCATTATCTGCCCTGACAGCTCCAGGCTGCCCCTCCAAACGCTGCTGCTGATGTGTTGCAAATGTTAAACAGCCACACTGCCATTTTTTGGCAGAAATACAACTCCCCTCTGTGCCCTCTGGCCCTCAGGGCCGTGTGGGTTCCATGGGAAATGCTCCACCAGGAGCAGGGAGCTCCCATCCTGGCTCCAGGAAGGTGAGGAAGATGTGGCTCCAGTTTTCTTTCACAGAAGATGCAGTTGCTCCCTCTGGTCAGGATTTGGTGCTCCCATGGCACAGAGCTCCCAGGATGAGGGAGGTTTCCATGCCTGGTCTGGCTGAAGTCAGGAATAGAAGCTGGAGCTGAGAAATTGTTCTATTTCCTAAAGAGAAACCAGGCCTGAATCACAGAATCACAGAAAATGCAGTTGGAAGGGACCCACAAGGATCATCCAGTCCAGTTCCTGATCCTGTGCTTCACCAAATTGATTTAGATTCTTGCACACCATTCAAAACTTCAATTTTGGTGGAAGAAAGTGTAATAGAGGAAACCAACATTTATTATGGAGCTTTGTATGTTTGAGTAACACCCCAAAGTCTTTTTTTGCTTCCTCAGATTATTTTTTGTGTGAATAAGGTACGCCCAAGACTTGAGCAGGTTTTTGTTAAAAAAGCAAGGTGCCAGTCATAAATCCTGCTGTCCATAAAAAAGAGTTCACCTTGCTCAATCTTTAGCTGTGTGCAAGAAGAACCATTCAGAACTGCTACTGTGATAAACTGAGGGGGCTTAATGCCTGGAAAAAATGCAGAAATCAAGATAATGGCATTGGCACAGGGCGCTGGAGAGAGCAAACCAAAAAGGAGAGAATTACATTAAAGACAATCTGAGTTTGGTTTCATAAAGTTTCACTAAATGAGGGCTAGGATGCTTTTAAACCATCTCAAAAGAAGCAAAACTACCCCATGTTTTCAGGTGGATTTTGAGCACCCAGTGAAAGGATTTTTTGCAAGTCTTGGACTGAGTTTCCAAGCTCCACTAAACCTCCAGGGCTGAGTTGTTGCTGCATCTCTGCCTGGCTGCTGCAGAGAGCCTTGGGGGATATTTCTGAAAGATCAATACAGCCAGAGATGCTGGAGGGATCTTGTTCCTTTTTCATGCTGTAAAATTTCATTTAAGTACCAAATAAATTGGGGTTCCTGCCCAGCCCTGAGGGCTGACATGATTGTGCTGTGTTTGCTGAGCCTCCCACTGATTTTTGATGACTGAATTACATCCATGATTGATATTTTTTGCAGATCCCACCCAGAAGGCCTAAAGTTTTCAGTTCTTAGGGGGATCTCATCCTGATGGCAACTTCTGAGTGAGAAACATTCTTTTTACTGCCAGAGGAAAGCAGCCCATGGCTTTCAGTGCCTCTGTAGCCACCAAGCAGTGTCTGAATAATGACTTGCCATTATTATTCCAGAAACGTGCCCACAAACAAATGGAAAGCCAAGAAGTGGTGCTTTGGTAGCATTTCCCAGCATTGATTTTTTTTTTTTGAATTAAATTAGTCTTATTGGTTTATAAATTTCATCTGTGTGCAATGGGCACCAGAATCCTCATTGTTTCCTGTTTAAGGTGTGCCATGAAATTTTGTTAAAATCTTTTTTTCACATTTACTCACACACAATAGGTTTTTTTAAAATCAGCCTCTCCTTAGGAAAAATGCTCACAAAAGCCTCATGGAGGGAAAAATGAAGGTTTAAGTCAGGGGTTTGAAATTAATGAGTGGCAATGCTGTCTTTCATCCCAGTTCTTCTGCCCCTGGCCCATCTGAGGTCACCTCAACAACCAGCACGTGAAATTAGACCAGGAGTAGGGTTTAGATTAATTAGAAAGAGAGCTGGATCAGGTATTATCTGGTGCTGAGCCACCTCTGAATAAAGTCAAATTACCCACTTTAGAGCTGCTCATTATCTGCTCACACTTTTGAGTGGATGATGATGGTTTTTCACTTGGAGCACGGTAACCTCCACTTCGATCCTGGCACTGCTGCTGTGCAGAGCGTGTGGTCAGGCACCCACAGCACAGCTCTTATTTGGATAAAATTACCTGCAGGAAACCTATCACTGAAATATTTTCTGCTCCTCTGCCATGGCATAATGTGGCTGTTTTATGCTCTAGTAAATAACAACTAAACTCAGGTGGAAGAGGAGGCAATAGGCCAGGCTGATCTCTCTGCCCATGTCACCAAATAGCAGAGCCAGGGATGGTTCCTCTGAGGTGGGCTTAGAAAAAAGGGCTGGCCAACAGGTTTGGGAAGTTTCTGCCTTCTTTCCCAACACCCAGGTTTATTAATGCCGCATTAAATGCTCACAGCAGGTCACAGAAGGGCACTTGTGCATATCTCTGCTCTGTGTGGCAGTTATTTTTCCTGCACAAAGCAGGTTTGGAAGTTTGGGAGAGTTTTGTGGTTTTCATACAGAAAATGCACACCTGAGCTGAATAAAGCTGGGTTTGGGTAGCCTTAAATCAACTAAATTCAGGCATGGGAGTTAAATATGGAAATCCTGCCCTCCTTCCTGGAGCTGGGCTATATTTGGACCATAAATCTCATTCCCAGATTTCCCTGCCATGGGAGCACAGGGAGGAGCTGGGCTTGTCCTCATGGCATGTCCCCTCCAGAGTCAGTTCTGGTGTTCTCATCACACTGCTTTGGGTGACTTCTGAGCTGCCCTGGGAGTTTTGCCAGCAGCAGCTCTGGAGGCAGGAGAGACCCTGGATTAAAGCTGGGGATTCCCAAAGGAGCCCCAAGACTGGAGCACAGCATTTCAAAGGAGGACGACAGAACAGGATGTGAAGACTGAGATGTGTAAGGACACCTTCCTGCCACCAATAATGAGTATCTCATTATTCACAAAATACCAACTCCTTAATTCTTCTAAACAACAGCATCAGCCCTCCACAATTAATTTGAGGAAATGGCTGGAAAAAATAGATTTTGTTCTAACATTTAAGTGGCATGTTGCTCTTTTCTCCTTGTTTTCCATGCCTGTTTCAGAGTGCTCTGCTCCCCACTGACTTTTGGGCATGTTCTGAAAGGTTAGACTTTGAGAAAGGATTGAAATATATTTATTTTTAAGCCACATACACACCCCCCCTCCCCAAATCAAAAGGGCACCTTGAAATATGAAGGAATATTTTATATAACTGCAAGGTAAAGGAGACTTTAGTTTTGTGGATTGGCCATGCCCACCTTTTTAATTCAAGGACAAAAGATGAACTCTAGCTGTACCAGTTCCCTATTAGCAGAGTTTTTACAAATGTAATTACATTTTTCTCCATTTTTCCCTCTGTCTATCCTGCTCTTTCTGTACTTAAAAAGATTTCTTTGTTTAGAATTATAATGATTTCTGTTAGAAATTATATTCATTTCAGCTCCTGTCTTTTTGGAGTATTGATGGATCCCGTTAAAGGGCAGCTCTGCTTTGAGCAGAACTGGCTGAATTTTAATGGTACATAAAAGGATTTCTGCATAATGGCAGACTTGAACAGGGCTGAGAGAAGGAGTCTTTTTTTTTAAATCACCCTGGGGATGTGTAGAAAGCCCCCTTTGGCAGTTTTTCATCCTCACATTCCCTGTTTGCTTGTGCTTTCCATCAGCTCTGTCCATCCATCCCTGTCCCCAGCAGCAATGCAAGCAGAGGTAAAGCTCCCACCATCAGAGCATTAATTCCCACCATCCTGCTGCCCTTTTTGGAGAGTGTTCACTCCCATGGATGGTATTTTCTTCCACCACATACGAACCAAACTCCAGGTTCCTGCTCCAAAGGGTGAGAGGTGCACTGGACACATGGACACTCCCCAGCAGGATCTCTTTGTTAAAGCCGTGTGAACTTTGCTAAAGCCCTGAAAAAGTCACATATTCACCTGAATTTTATACCTTTTTGTGGTGTAAAGTGAGTTCAACCACTCTGTGTGTTCACGTTAGCTCAGGGAAGGATGAAAACTGGAGGCTGTATGAGGAAAAGGGGAAAAAGAGCCACTTCCAAAAACCAAAAAACCACTTCCAAAAACCACTTCCAAAAAACCACTTCCAAGGAAGCAAAAAGCAGACATGGCACGTGGCAAATCTCAGGTAGATTTGGGAGACCAGCTTGCTGAAGGCATTAAAATAATAATACAAGAATAAAACAAACTGCCCCGAGGACATCAGGAGCCTTCCTGGGAGTCTGGAGAGCAGGGAAGGGTGGTGGAAGATTAATTGGGAAGATTAATTATGGACCCCAGTGTTCCCAGCTCTGGGGTTCAGGCAGGGCTCCTCACCAGAGCCTTTCTGTGGGAGGCCAGGGCAGAAGAGCTGAACTGCTGGTGGAAGGGCCTGGGGATGAATCAGAGAGATGAAAAATAACAAATTGCCAGGAGCAGATGGGCTTCACTCCTGGGTTCTAATGGAACTCAGACCTGAAGTTGCTGTTACTGGGGAGGGTGAAAATCTGAGGTTTTCATCATCCTCATCACAGAGAAGGCAAAGGTTGCAATGGATGCAAGGATTTTTTAAAGGCTGAAGGGGAGTCTGGAAAGCTGCAGGACTTTAGGCTGCAAAGGATAAAAGTTGCACCAAAGAACAGAATTAAAAGACTGGGATGAGGATGGAAAAATAGGAAAGAACAGAGCTTTGCAGAGAGAAGCTTCACAAAATATTTTCTGAGAAATCAGCGTGGCCATAAGAGTGGTCTGGTGGCTGCAATAATCTGGGGTTCTCAAGAGCTTTTAACAAGTTCTCTCCCTAAAAGTTCTTAAGGAAAATAAGCTGAAGGGATAAGACAGAAGGTCCTTTAGTGATGTATTTAGTGGGTAAAAGCTCAGAACAGTGGTCTCACCCTGCAGAGCATGGGGCTCTCAGTCAGGCTTCACAAAAAGCATGCAAAGAGCTGGGGCAATTCCATTTCCTGGCGAAATGAGTTTGTTCAGGGCAGAAAAAGCTAAAATGAAGGACCTGCAGAAGCTTCTCGTGGTTCTGAGAGAGTGGGGGATAAAACAGAAGATGAAATCCACATATTAAGAAATGCAGGATAATGACCACTGTGAAAAAACAACATTAATTACAACCTCCACAGCGATGAGCTGTAGATTAGCTATTAGCATTCAGGGGAGAGATTTGGGGCTTGCTTTGAACAGCGCTATGGAAACAATAGCTCAAGGCTCGGTGGGAATGAGTCAGAAGGTACAGAGAATTTTAGACATTATTAGGCAAGAGAACATAGCAGGAAATGTAATTAAGCACTGCTCAGGCTCCTTGAAAGCTGTGCATAGCTTGGGTTCCCCTGAGATGGAGAGGAACACGAAAAAGCACACACAGAAAAGCAGTGACAAGGGCTGAAAGCCCAAACCAGCTCCCTCATCGAGGGGCTTCTTTCCTTCTCATTATGCAGCAGGCTGCAGGCCTCCCACAAAACAGGCTCAAAATATTTTGAAACAAATGGAAGGCAGGTTTTTGGTTTTTTTTTTTTTTTCTGGCACAGGGCATCTCTGAAGTGCAGAGCTCATTTTGTGGATGCCACATTCAGCCACGCTAAAAATCAGTAGAGATATTAGTGCAGGGGAAGAGCTCTGTGGATAAATGAGAAATCCTTGGGTGGGAGCAGCCTCAGAAAGCTGGGAAGGTGGGCTAGGGAAAGGATCAGTCTTCACTGAACCTGTCCTTGAGGATGTGGAAGGAGCAAAGGTCAGAAAGAGCACCCAGGGCAGAGGAGACTTTGTGCTGCCCTGACTGCAGCTGGAATTCGGCTGGAGAAACTTTATTTACTTGGAAGAAAGAAGCTGAATCTCACATGACAGAAACCAGTCTTCCAGGTGGACTCCAACAGGGAGCACACAGATGGATTTTCTGTTGTTTCCTCTGGGAACTGCCTTTTCTGGTCGTGTCCTTGTCTTCCATCACCCTGGTTTTCTCTGCCCGGCTGCTGCCTGCAGCACCATGTGATTGCTCCTCTTAATGACACATGGACAACATGAAGTGTCCCCCCAGCTGATCTTATTTGATTTATTTCTAATTATACTGCTTTCTAAAACCAACCTGGCACACTGAGTGTAATTCTTCTGTTGTTGCTGCTGACTTTGGTGGGACTCTGTGGGGTGCCAGTGGAACAGCAAAGGAAACACAAGATTTTGGAATAGAAAATCTGAAGCAAGTGCTGAGCTTGTGTTGGGATTTTGTGATTCTGAGTAATCAGTTTGAAGGGCTGGTATTGCTGTTTCTCTCAGCTGTTGCTCCTGGCTGGGTGGCACTGGCACTGTCACATACTGGAGAGGACACTGTGGGGCTGTTTATCTTTCCATGTCACTGCAGGTCACTTGGACCTTGGGAACCTGAGAGCTCTTCTGCCCTCACCACCAGCCACCCTCTGGAAGAATTTAGAAAGAGAGATTTTTATGCTTTTTTTTCAAGGGTTGCTCCCATCTGGCCTTTCCAAACTCCAACCTCTGACACTTCATTTTCACCCACGCCAGGAAATTTCATATATTCTCCATTCAGGGTGAGATTTTACTTGGCAGCTGTTCTTTCCATATGGCTTTTTTTTTCTTTTCCTTTTCTACACCAGGATCACATAAAGCTTTAGAAATTAAACCCTATAATTCCTTTCCATGGCTTTCACAGTGGTTCTACCTCATGGAGGGAAAACAGTGGGAGCTGGAAGTGGTGTGAGAGTGGGAAAGGCAACATCCCTGAACACAACTCAAATCCTGCCCTTCACTTGTTGGTTTGCTGGGATGGGGATGCTCCAGGATGTTCCTGGAGCTCGGGAAGCAGTAACAGCCAGTTTAGGAGCCTGGAAACCAGCTCTGCTTCCTCAGACTTTCTGGAACACGTTCCCTCTCCTTGGGGACCTGCAGTGACACTGATGTAGTTGTAGGAATGATATTGGCAGGCTGTGTCACTCCATTAATCAGGTAGGTCATATCAGAGACCTGAGACAATAACATCCCTGTCGTACACACAGCACACACACACACACAGAAAAAAAAGAATTGTTGAGTGATTCAGCTTTAATCTGAATTAATGCTCCCATTCAAGCCGTGGCTCTGCTCGTGCGAGGAACGCCGGTGCATTTCTAATTTCCTTTCCACACGGAATTGTCAGCATAATCTGCTGGCAGGAGCCAGAACTGCTGAAAAGAGGACAAAGGGAAGGGCTTGTGGAGGAGGTGGGGAACAAAACATCTCTGCTGTCAGGCACAGTTCGGCTGTCACCCGGGGGGTGGGTGACAACAGACGCTGAACTGGGAGGGGAGGGGAGCCCTGGGGGGGGCAGGGACGGCACCAGCAGATGGTGAGAGATGCTGCTGCAGCCTGCACTGAGCTGTCCCTGTCCCCCTGTGCCCCTGTGCCCCTGTCCCTCTGTCCCCCTGTGCCCCTGTGCCCCTGTCCCTCTGTCCCTCTGTCCCCCTGTGCCCCCTGTCCCTCCTGTCCCCAGTCCCCCTGTCCCCCTGTGCCTCCATCCCACCCACCCAGTCCCTCGCCTCACTGAGCTCAGGGGTGCACATCCAGCCCCTTCCCAATCCCCTCTCCAGCCAAAATTACAGATGGTGCTGGAAAAATAAAATATTCAAAGGGTACAGCTGGCTAAAAATCCTGTGGGGTATTTTCACTGCTTTCATTGCCTTGTCCCCTGTTGCTGCCTGCATGAAAAGGAATTTTTGGAGTAGCTCCTTCCTTGAGCTACTGCATGGGGAATAAGATCACTGAGCAAATGCCTGTACATGTCCAGTTTACATCCCCAGAGTGGCTTTTTAGTCTTTCTATTGTCTCTAGAATTATTAATTATAATTAGTTTATTAAGAATGTGTCTGAGCTCAGAACAGATGTAGAGAACAGAGCTGGGGAAAAGGAGAATTTTGTTTTGCTAAAGCCAGTGCTCAAACAAGGATGGGATCCTGTTTAACTCCTTGCCCCAATCACTGAATCATTCAAAGACCTGATTTCACCTCAATCTTCTCCCAAATCCTAAGCTAATGACCAACCTTCCCTGTTTCCAGCTCTTTCTAAGTGTCTGTCTCCCCCAGGTGTGATATGAAATTCTGAAGTGGGTATGAGTAATGCTCCAAAGGAAAATAAGGTATAAAATCAAGCAGATCTCCAGGAACACCTTCGAGTTTGTGATTCAGCACTTCCTGAAAGGCTCAATTCATCAGAGACATGACTGATTGGCTCCACATGAACTTCCTCTCTGAAAGAAATCCCTTGCCTGGTTCAGGGAGCAGTTTTAATCCTGATATCTGTGGGAGAAAATCGATCCAGCACCTCCAGCCATGATGCCTGGCTGTCTTCAGAGTGACTGCATTATAAACGATTCCAATGAATATTTATGGGGGACGCTTTGCAGTTTTTTACTCACTTCTAATCTCTGAGTGATGATCTAAGAGGGCTGGTGTAGCTGCTCTTCCATATGTGCTGGTGATAGACATTAATAAGCGCAGTAAGGCACGCACAGGACCCGTGATGGGCATGGAAAGTCTCTGAAGTCTGCAGTTCCTGCACTTCACAGCTCTGCAATCCTGCAGGAGGAGGCAAACCCATCCTTCAGAGGAATCATTAAAAGGGGGTGATGCAATCGATGCCTTCCACCAGCACCAGAACTCACCAGCTCTGCCTTTAATGGTGCGGACAGGGAATGTCAAAGCTCATTCCCAAGCACGAGGAGCAGCAATTCCCCTCTCCTTATTCAATCTGGGAACAGCAGGATGGGTTTGAGCAAAGCAGCTCTGCTGGGAAAACACTTCAAAATGAGTGCTCCTACAAAATACCTGTGAGACAGGGATTGATTCACTAACACAGCTGAATCAGTAATTTTTACTTTTTCTGCGCTTCTAAATAACAATATTTGCCTTCCAGAGTGCAAATGATGTCAACTATTGGGGTGTTCATCTTCTGGCAGCAGAAATAGGGCATGAAGTCTCTCTGTGGTGGCCCTGGGGAGTGACTTCCCAAAGGGACTGAGGGTAAGAAAGGCTTGTGCTTTGTTTGATGCTGAGGCTGCTCTTTCATCCTGCATCCTTAGGCTGTTCCAGTTTCCTCTGCTGGAAAAGGAGATTTCTCATTTAGCCAAGCTAAATGTTGTTTTCCAGCATTTAGGGAAAAGAAAAACCAAATTTAAAAAAGCAGAGGTATTCATCAGAAGCAAATCAGGGAATAACAGTGGGGAAAAGAAGGTGTCAGCTTTTTCTGGGTCTCCTGAGGTGCCTGAGCAGGGCTGTGGCTCTGGAGCCCACTGCAGCTCACATCCAGTCAGGACACTTGAACTGAGCATTGTCCTTTCTTGAGCAAGAAGCAGCTGTTCTCAAACCCAGCCATCTCCACTGCAACCTCCACCCTAAAGTTAACCCCTCTTGACTGTGGAAATCAGCTGGAACAAAAATGTCTTTCTTTTATAACTCTGGACACAAATAACAGCTCAAGACAACACATAAATCCCCATTACAAACCAAACAGGTTGTCCTGATCCAGCCTTGCCTGTGCCAGCAGACAGAAACATTCAGCAATGCATCCTTCAGGACATGCCCAAATGAAGCCACTGGGGGGAATAAAACTGCTGGTAATGGCCTGGATTGGAACTTGGCTGCAGCACTGGGATTAATGCCTGATTTTCCTGTGGGAAGTGCCAGGGGAGCTCATCAGAGATGCTCAGGCCACCCTGCAGAGACACCTCCAGCCTCAGAACAAGGCTTTGGATTGATGGGGAGAGCAGGGAAGTTTAGGCAGATGGATAAGGAAAGGCATCAAACTGGAGGCTCTAAAGGAATATGGGATTTTTGTTTGTTGTAGCACATCCAGTGCATTAGATTCCATGTGGGGCTCTCATAACTTTTAAATTAGGTGCTTTAGGACATGGTCAGATCATCACAGGTGAGGGAGTTGGTGTGGTTTGAAGAAGCTCTGCTCATTACTACAGATTTCCACTGCTCAGCTGGGATGTGGTAATTGACTGGAAGTGTGCTCCTAGCCCAGTGTAATGGGAAATGTGATTATTTTCAGAGTGCTGGTCACCAATTCCTTCCCACAGACCCTGAAAATAATACTCAGCTGACATGAGATTCTTCAAACTTGGAAATACGTCAGGCTTAGCTGGATTTGTGGGTCATGCAATTCAAGCATTAAATCTTATTTAAAGACAAGGGTAGAACCTCTTGCAGGAGAAGATCTGCAAGCAGAGAGATGAGATCTCTGTACCAAGGGCTCTGAACCACATCAGTGAATGCAGAGAATGCACAGTTCACATGAGGTACAGGCCTTGTGCTCAGCGTGCTCCACTCAGTGATCATTAAAGAACTACAAATCTGATCAGCTCGAGGAATTTCTGGGAGTTCTGGGCCATCTGTGTGAGCCTGTGCATAGGAAATAAAAAAAAAAAAAACCAACATGCATTAGATCCTAGATATATAGAAAGATCAAACCAACTGCCAATAAAACTGTAAGAAATGAACAGAAAAATCTGTGTAGTGGCTCAGCTCTGGCTGTAGGAACTATTCCCTGGAGCAAGACAGGTGGCTGCCACCCTGCCTTGTGCTGGAGCAGAATAAAACCTCTTTCCTGAGAGTGGTTTTCTTAAACTCCTGCTCCTGAAGGAGTCTGTAGCTGCAGGAGGTCTCACACAATTTGGGCTGCAGGGCTCAGCTCTCACCAGGTGAGCAGCACTGATCTCTGCTGGGGCTGGCTGCTTCTTTCTCAGATTGCACCACAGCTCCATTAATATTCAGGCATTTCGAATTCCAGTGTGTTGTTCCCTCCTAAATGCTGGTTGGGGATGGGACTGACTGGAACACTTGCACAGAACAAGCACTCCAGGGAATGCAAAGAGCCCCTCTTTTCATTCTGGGCAGAGCCAAGCAGAGGAGGATTCTCTACAATTACCAGAGAAAACCCTCTGACAGGCAGATGTGATGCAAATCAGGGCTGTGTTCATGTGTGTGTGCATTGGGGGAAGATGCTGTGAATTCACAGCCACAGGGCTGGGCTTAAACCCAAAATATATGCAGAAATTCTAAATGCTGCACAGCACTTTCTGTGCTCAAAGCATGTGCTGGAGCACAGGCAGCTGCGTGGCTGGAGGAGGGGGAAATGACATTTATTTCCTTCTGACAGATCACTCCATTTTACGAGGGTTATCTGCTGCACTAAGCAAATATTTAAATAAGGTGGCCCTGAGAATATTACAGGAGAATTTACTACAATCTCAACAGAGATTCATACATTGGAGAGCCTGAAGATCATGTACTGATTGCTATTATTATTATTATTATTATTATTATTATTATTATTATTATTATTATTATTTCTTTATTAGTGCAGTGTCTGGAGCCAGCCCTGCTGAGAAGCCCCTTGGACAGGGTGGCTGCAGTTGTTGGGATGGGGTGAGCAAGGGCTGACCCCCAAACCATCACACCAGGCTGGGATGGAGCAGCCACAGCTCCCAGCAGCACCAACCACTGGGATAAACCCACCCAGACACAGACTGGGAGTTTGTCCTTGAGCTGCAAACACTCTAAAAAACCCAATTTCTCTGATTTTCTGCATGAAAAAGGCAACAGCTTCCCGTGCTTTATTCCCAGGAAGGAGGGAGGTGAAGCGTTTGGTGGCAGCAGTGCCCATCCATGCAGAGCCAGGGCTCAGACACACATCACTGTTCAACTGTTCACCTTTTCCAGATAAAAAAAACCACACCAGAACTGTGGAGAGGGAATATTTGGTGTTGCTTGTGAGCCTCGAATGCCCTCTAGTGCTGCTCTGCACCCCTGGCCGGAATCTTGAGCTCGAGCAGGAGTTGGAGCTGCTGAAAAAATTCAATTCACATTTAGGATTTTATTTTGTTAATTAAAATGCTTATTGATGACTGGAGAGAAGCTGCTGCCTGGCCAAGAAGCAATATCCTGAGTCAAATAGCAGGGAAGCAGTTGGAGAGAGTGATTTCATCAGCAGCAGATGGGAAATTGAGCTCTGTAATGCAAACTGTTCCATCAGATTGTCCGGGGCCGTTTGTTAGGATGGCAGAGGAGCTGCCAGCTCTTTGCAGCATTAAACATTCTGCATCCTGCAGAATTCCAAGGTCCTCAATGTGTTAGACCAGTCAATACCAATTTGTTGGCTTGTTGGAAACACACAGGCTTTACATCTTTATCAGGCTCTGTGTTAAATTAAATCCCTCCCTTCCAAACTCGCAGCTCTCCACATAGAGCTTTGTTTAATGCCCCAGAGCACACAGAGCTTTCTTCTTTAAATAAATCCTGGTGTCTAAATTGACATCAGAAGGCTTCAGATTTAAAACAGGTGGGGAAAACAACAATAACTTGATTTTAGGCTGTAGAACTAATCAATGATATTGCTTTGTGTGATCCTAAACATTTCCAGAAGAATAAGCTCCTTCTTGCCCCAGAACTGCTTCATGTTAGGGAGAAAAATCTCCTTTCCCCATGCCCATTTCCAGGCTCAAATTCATGCTTGGGCAGTCCCACTTTCCTGGTAAAAATATTCTTTTTAGTTAAGAGTTACATATCTCATTGACACCTTGTTTCTTCAAGTCCTGGTGCCTAATCAGGCTGAGCGGGTCCATGTGAGTGAAATTCATTTTAAGGTGGGAATTTTAATAGACAAACTGCAAGCCCCCAGTCACTCCTGGAAGATTACTCTCCATAGAGGTGAAAATGAATGAATTTTGATGAAGGTGGTTTTATTTTAATGGTATTTCTGTATCACAAATCATCCTGTAGGTTCCAGGATGTTTACAAAAGCAAATTATGATGAGATTTTTCTTTAATGCACGAGATGACTGAGTCATGGAGATGGGGAATAAGAGAGCTCAGTTTTAGTGAAATTATGCAGTGTATGACATCTTATTTTAGAGATTCTGTTCAAATAAGAGTTGTTAAATTTGTGGAGAAATCAAGTACAAGTTGCCTGTTATCCTCCTTTTCTTCATGGAATTATATTCACATATCTCTGCATTTTCTGCAAATTTCTGTGCCAAGAGACAGTGGTTTTCCAGGGTGTGCTGTGCTTCCTGAAAAATCCTGATTGTTATCTGCTGGAATCTTGTGGAAAAGAGGGAGAAATACATGGGGATTTCAGAAATAATCTACCTGCTTTCTTAAAATGAGCAGGTAGAGAAAGAACACCCTGAAACCTCAAGGAATGGGAATTTTTAGCGTTGCACAGGCTAAAATTCCCACATCTATTTAACAACAGTGGCCTCTGGTGGAATTTTTCCTAACTAAGGGGATTTGGTGGATGATGGAGACATCTGGGTTTGATAATAGCTGTGGATTGGAGCTCGGGAACACGCCCTGAAGCACTGGTGCTTCCAAGCAGGTCGGGTTTTGGCTTTTCATTAACACTGACCCAGTTTTAGCACGTGCCTCAGTGCTGCTGCATTCCTAATCCCTTGGAGATTCCTGGGTGACACTGCCTGAGCATGCTCCTTCCCCCTGTTTCCTCCTCATATATTCCAAAAGTAGTTTTGGAGAGCTGGGAGTCCAATATGGGCTTTTTTCCTTTTCCTTTTCCTTTTCTCTTCCTCCTCCTTCTCCTTCTCCTCCTCCATCTCTTCTCCTTCTTCTTCTCTTTCTCCTTTTTTTCCTTAGACATTGATTTGTACCTCCCATTGATGTCTCCCTCAGATATTTGCATCTCTGTTACATTTGTAAAACTTCAAAATTCACTGGGAGATACGAGTGACAAACTGCAAGAGACAAAGATAGAGAGAAGAGCAATCACCTTTTAATTTCATTAAACATCTTCTGGGATTAGAGAGCCACCACAGCTCCTTTCTTAGGCTTTGGTTTGGCAACCTGTTCTCATTCCATGAGTGTGTAAAGCATATGCTCACCCCAAAGTAGCACTTCCATCCCATCTGCCTGCAGTCAACTGCTCGTGCGTGTGCTTTTCTCAGGGCAACCTTTGCATCTGCTGAGATTCCCTGCCAAAATCGCAGCCTCCGTGTCTTGTTGGGATACCCAGCCTGATTCCTGGGACTTCGTGTGGAAGAGGTTTTACAGCCACTGCTGTGAGCCAGAGATGTTTGATAATCCATGTTTACCCCCAAAAGAATTCTCTACCAAGGCTCTTGATATAGAAACCAAGAAAGAAAGAAGAATAAATAAGAGAAACCTGCGACTGCCTGTTCCAATGAGCACTTTGCTTGTCACTTGTGACCAATGAGTAAAGTGTAAATTTACGAGCTTTGTGAGAATGTACAAAAAGCATGCATGCTAGAATAAAAACAGTTTGAAGCCTTCTGAAGATGGAGTGTGTTGCTTTGGATTGTCTCCATCTCAACTACGAGAACTTAGAGCTGCGCCTTGCAAGGCCTAGGCCAGGCCTTAAACCATTGGGTCACACTGCTCTGTAATACCCACCCACGCCCTTCTCCATTTGAAATCACATTATGGTACAGCAGAGTTTCATTTGATGTTATCACCACAGTGTGGTTGTAAGGAGCTGATCAAAGTGAAATCCACTTTAATGAGCTTTTCCCAGTGACCTGAGCGTGCTTCCATGAGAAATCTCCCTGCGTCACCCAGGCCTAAGGACTCTGTCAGGAGGCACAGACCCCTCCCAGCGCTGAGGACACCGTCAGCATTCCCCCTGCAGCCTGGCACCAGCTGCCATGTGAAATGCATCTCGTGATACGTTATTCTTCCCTCAGCCAGCCCTTAATGACTGCAGCTCCAGGCCAAATCCAGGATCCTAAAATGAGGCCGTCAACATCACCCAATTACTGCTGTTATTAAAAATGCCAAGTGTAATCATAATAATAATTAGACACTTATTATGCAGCGCTGCCTAAGGAATAGACTCTAAGTGTGTAAGATGTCATGCAAGCCCTATTAGCAGAGCTGGGCAATCTCACCACCTCCGCAGCACTGCAGAAGATAAAATTGCATTGGAATGTGAATTGCCTGAATAAATCCAGTTTTCTCAGCCTGTCACGTTCTGAGGGTTTCTTTTGGGGTGTTTTTTTAAATATTGCAATTAGTTAAGCACTCTCTGAGTTTACCTCCTGCCACTAATGCCCTCAGAGAGACTCTGAGCATCCAGAGGAATATCTCCCTTTGATCTGTTATTTATTATCAAACAATTATCCAGACAGACAAGTTACACCCACAGTCAGTTGGTGCCTCACATGCCAGAAAAGCAGTGGTCCAGAAGAGAAGGAACACACTCAGCACCAGATGCTTTTTATTGACTTCAGGCAAATACTGCCCCCTCCTTGGGCTTCTGTTGGGCCTAAACCCCACAGACTTCGTGAAAACACTCGAGTAAAAGTCCTACAGAAATGTGCTAATTAAAAATGTCATAAGTGTACTAATTATGTTGAAGATTACCATGTTTCCCAGCTGATCTGTTCCCAAGCTGCCATTTGAAAGCCAAGCTTCCAGCTCCTTCCAAATGTATATGGAGAAAGCTGATATGGCTCCTTTGTCCCAATCTCCTGCATTGCATCCTAAGCATAATCTGCCTGGTTTTGCAACATTCGGGCAAAATCACAGCTTTTGAAAGAGATTAGGTGGTGTAACGTGGCTCCAAGCCATCGTTCAATCCTGGCATCTGTTTTATTGCTTTATATATTGTGGAATTGAGGGAGATTATCTTCTAATTACTCCCTGTAGTGTGCAAGACAGATGGAGGGGGGGAAAAAAAGCAAATTGTGCTTCATCAACGTGCTGCCAGTATGTGCTCAAACTTCAATCTCTTTTCTGGTCTTTGTCCCAGACATGACAGAAGTGTGGGAATCATCTGCAGATGGGATATGGGTCTGTAAGACAAGGGTCCATACAACTCCACACAGATTGTACTTGCATGAGTGGCCACAGAATAGTCAGGGTTTATATTAGATTTCTTTTTCCAGCATGGGTTTAATGGTCAGGAAAGAAAACCTGCTGAGTCCAAAAAGAACATGCAGCCAAACTCACCCAGCCTACAGCAGAAGCTCACTCAGGACAACTTAGAGACAACACCTGAGATAATTTTGTGTGCCCCTACCAGTGCCATCACAGCTTAGTTCAGTGGGAATCAACCTCAACTATTTATTTTTGGGGTTGTCTAGAAAGTGGATTTAGGCCTAGTTTTCGATTTTCTCCCTATCCTTGCATTGGCACAGTCACAATCTCTTTGATTTTTCAGATGTGCAAAAGCTCCACATGGATTTGAGCTGGAGGCATTTTCATTTGCACATTTTCTCTTCAAAATAGCTCCTGCTCTGCTGTGGGGTCCCAAAAGGAAACTTTTCTGTGGGGACAGGGGTGAAGAGCAAGAGGGACAGGTTATAGGATGGCAGGGCCCAGATGAATGTAAGAGTGAGGAAAACAAGGTAGGGAAAAAACAATCCAAAAGAAACCAAGGAGGCACTTGATTCAACTGAGTTTATAATCAAAGCATTTCGTTGGATGTAAACTTAATACAACTTAATGCTCCTTAATACAACTTCAGCTCCCCCAGACTGGTTTTGCCCCAAAAAAAGGGGTAGAGCTGCTCGTGGGGTGCTCCTGCACCCTCCCCAGGTACATCCCCGAGGGAGGGCAGCTTCTCTGGATGTGTTAATCCTCAAAGTAATGATGCTCCTGTGAGTTTCATGACATCAAACACTGGGAGGGGAGGGGGTAATTAGTGCCCCAGTGACTGCAGAGTTGTCAGCAAAACGCTGGTTGTGAGCACCAGGCTTTTAATGGGTCATGAGGAAATGATGTGAGGCTGGTGGAGAAGTCTCTGCTCAGCAGGAACAAGAGAAACTGAGTTGAATACTTTAAATAATGCAATAATTTAATATCAATGAAATGCCAGCCAGTTTGGGGAGGGCTGTGTTCATCTCCAGGCCTGGGTGCAGCTTCAGTGGGAATGGTGGGGATCTCTGATCTCTCTGACTCTCTTTTCTATAAATCCATACCTATCCTTATCTTCAGAGATTTTTTTTTCCTATCCAGGTACAAATTTCTGTTTGTTCTTTACTTTTAGAATGGCTTGAAAGAGAAATCCCATGGACGTTGAAGCTGTGGAACAGGCTGGGATCTGGGATCCAATCCTGTGGGAAGCACCATCTGCAGGAAAAGAGATGGTCACACACCCTGTGAGAGGAACATTTCCAGAAGAGTTTACTCATTGGAGGAGAGGTCTCAGTGCAGTTCCTCATCCTTTCTTGTTATGGGACCTTCAGGGAGGCTGGACACTGCATTAGGGCTAAGCCTGGGGTCAGCCTGGAGGCAGGAGACAGAGTGATGGGGAAAACAGAGATCAGAAATGGGAGCCAAAGACTTTTCCAGTCAAAAAGGGAGGAGAATGAGGAAACTGAAAACCAGAGTGATGTTCAGGAGTCCTGCAAGTGCTGTGTGCCGAGCAAGGAGCAGGCCAGGCTCCAGCAAGAGCAAGGCACATCCCTTGGACCCAGGAGCCCAAGCCAAGGGTGAAGGTGACCCACAGGAGCAATCAGAGAATTAATCCAGCTCAGAGACAGCTCCTCCCTGGACAGGCTGATCCAGGCCATGCCTCCCAGGGGCCCTGCAGGACTGACAGCTCACACAGAGGCTGATCAGATGCAAATCCACACACAGACCCAGTGCCAAGAAAAATAAAACAAGGTATTAACCAGTGCTGATGATGTGTCAAGTCCTTTTTTAATATTATCCCTTTGGCCACAACATGGGGCAACAGTTTTGGGGGCCGAGTGAAAGAAAGGACATTGTGATGGCCCAGTTTAGTGATTAAAGCAAGATAAACATGAAAACCCTATAAAAGCTGAAGAACACAATCCACTGAGTGCTTCTCCAAAATGATCCTTGTCCTGTCCCTTGGCTATTGCTGCTGCACCTCTTCCTGATGTCCATTCAGTGTCCTCAGCTCCTTTTCTTTGCTCTTCCTCTGCACTGTGGCAAAACCCCAGAGAATGAAGACTTCTGACCACTGTGTGGTGGGGGTTCCTTTAGAGGAAGCCTTCACAGATTATGGACCAAAACACCCCCTATTTCTATAATATTTATAGAAGAAGACTGAGCCATTGCAAAGTAGGGAAGGAAATAATCTATAAAATGAAAGCACTGCAGAGCATGTGATAAAGGAAATTAGTCCATGATCAAGGCGGTTGATCGTGATCTGTGTGAATTTGTTTCTGAGCCTGGGGAGATGCTCTGGGTCAGCCAAGGGTGGTGCCCCCAGCTCTGAGTCCTTTGAGAAACGTTTGGCTGGACAAGGAGATCTCACAGGTTTGCCGGGTCCTTCTGCTCTGCCAGCTGATGAATTCAGCTGCTGACAGCCAAAAGAGCAGCGTGGTTTGCAAGAGAGCAGCCGAGTGCATGGGCAGGGAGAAATGCTGTGCAAAACAGCTCAGAAAGGCACAGCCAAGGGGAGCAGATGCAGGAGGAGAGGGGACACATCAGGGGAATAATGGCATGTGAGATTTGAGATCCTTTCACAGATTTGAGATCCTTTCACAGAACCACAGTGGTTACCTTGCAGAGCATTTTTTTTTTTTTTTCCCTGAATGAGAACCAACAAAGTATTCTCCCAGCAAACACTGTCTTTAAATTATTCTGTATGAGCTCCATTTGGGGGCAGGGGAAAGAGAGTTGTTCAAGATGAAAGTGAGGCCATGAGCAAAGTGCAATATTATTATATTAAATGTCACAAGAATGCAGTGTTCCAAAAGGTATTTGGTTTCAAACCATGCTGTTTGCAGGTGTCAATCACAGCCTATGGTTTCTCTCTCAGCAGGTTGGTGTTGAGTCCTCTAAAATTGCACCTTGGAGCTCTCCCTGGCCTTTCCCCCAGCCCTGATGAATCCAGAAGAAATTCAGCATTGACAGACCCACCTCCACATTCCAGGCTCAGGGCATCTCCATTTTCCCAGAAATCCAACTTTTCCTCAGCTTTTTTGACTCAGCTGAAGTGAGCACTGCTTGTCATCTGTAGCACAGACCCAGGGCTGTGTTGAAATAAAGTTATCCCTCACTTGATGTATTTGTACAACCTTGCACCCAAAATTTCCTAACTGAAATTAATAATAAATACATAGATTTTTGAGGTGAGAGGGGACTTTCTTGATTTTCTCATCTGAACTCTTGGTCTGGCTCAATATAAAGTGGAAGATTGCACTCTGAGGAGCCTCTGTCTGACCCAGTGTATGGAGCTGGACTAGAAAGAGCAATCCTACCTTTCAGAAATACACCCTTCTCCTGGCTTTAGGCCTTCACACCTCTAGATAAGGGCATCATTGGAGATTTTGGGCTGGTTTTCAGCTGGATTTGTTTGGCTTCAGCTGTGAACAGCTACAAAATACAAAAGTCAGATTGGCCCCTAAGTATTTCCCTTATGTGCCAGCTTTCTCTAAAAATTCAAGTTACTTTTTGACTTCTTCTCTGTTCAAGTAAATGACCTTTGTCCCTTTGGATGCTCACAATCTTGGTGGTCTTGAATACAGTTAAGTTACCCAAGATCCAAAGAAAAGTCTCCACTGGCCAATGTGTAGTCACTGATGATCTATGATTGCCTCACACAAAAATGACATGGACCTGGTAGATCCAAGGGAAAATAAAATGTTCATCTGATCCTTTTAACCTAATTCAATTTTCTGTGGCCCCCACACAAAGACACCTGTGGTTTTTCTGCTCAATCAGAACAATTTGTCCAACACTGCAAGGAAAGTTGCCCCATCTGGTAAACTCCTTGCTGAGCAAGGGTGGATTTATTGTTGCTCTGTGATTCCTTAATCCCTTCATATTGTTTGTGATGTGGGACTGGATGAACATAACTGAAACACAGGGTTTAATTACATCCAGAGGCTTTTGATGATCTTAAGAAAGGAGAAAGACTTGTGGAGTTAAGAACTAGGCCAACAGCAGGTAGGAGACTTTAAAGCTTCTCCTTCTCGAGCACATGATTTGGGTTTCCCCACAGGCACCCCTGCTAGAAAAAAAAATTAATCTGTCACACACAGGGACTAGATTCAGAACAGGTGATGTGCCAAGAGACAGCAGCAGCTGAGTTTGGGGGGATTTAATTGAGACCTGATGCCAGCCCTTTGCAATCAAGGGAAATATCTCACTGCATCTCACACCCCAAGTTAATGCACCCCAAGTTAATTATTCCAAATAATTTGGAATATTTATTTATTTTCAAAGAAAATCTGGAGTGCAAAAAAGAACATGATGCTGAAAGAGAGGTACAAAGTGTGGGTTTGGAGTCAGTGCATGGAGCATTTTCTTCTCTGCTGAGTTATTTCTCTTTCCATTCACACCCACAGCACACTGAAGAGTCCCCCTGGCAGTGGAGGTGCTCCTTTATTTTCACATATCACGCAGGCAGGGGAAATCATGCCTTGAAGATGTAAAGTGCAAATTATACAGCAAAAACAGCCAGCAATCAGAAAAACAGAATTCCTGTAATGGTTACAATCATGAAAACTCTGTCACATTCTCAGAGCCTTGTTGCCACCATCTAAACCATCCTGGCTACAATAAAAGTACAATCAGAGAAACGCCATTTCCTATTCTCTAATCCATTATTCACCAAAAACCAGCACAGAATGAAGAGAGAAGTGCAAACATCTGTTTTCAGGTTCGATCTTTTTGGAGATCTGATTCCTCTGAAGAACTTAAACCCAGAAGTCAAACATCATAAACAATTAGACAAAGGGTGCTGAAAATTACAGGAAAGTCAGGAGTATCTCCAGTGCCTTTATAGACATCTTTGATATTTCTTTCTTAGGAAAACATTTGCTTTCAGGCAAGAACATCATATAACACAAGCAGCTGCTCTGATCTATTTCAAATCCCCAAGCAGGTTAATATTTAAACTTCCTGATCAATTGTGTCTGTTTCTATATCCTCTTAATAAAAATAAAAGGCATTTCTGCAATATTCAACAGAGTTTCTTTTGTGGAGATCTCCCTCCGCAAAGGGAGAATCATTCAGCTTTTGGTGTCCCATTCTCAGACATTTATGATAGAACAAAAGAATTCTGCCTGAGATGTCCACAATAACCCACAGTTTGAAAGAATAAATCTCCGCGTCACATTTCTACACCCCACAGCAGACAAATTAAGTAGGATAAATACATCAGGACCCATCAACTCAGCAAGAAAACAGCTTCAGCCACAGCAATTTAATGGTCTAATATAAGGATGAGATATTATTGGCTGAATTTTGCCTTCAGCAATGTCAGTAAACACATGTGGTTTCCTGAAAGAGAGCAGAGCCTTGTAAATATTTAGGCTGTGCATTATTCCCTATGATAGCAACACGTGTGTGACTTGCCACTGGTCCTCTTGAATGGGTGATTTTGCAGATGATGAGCACAGTCCCTTGTCATTCCAATTATACAGAAAAGGACTTGTGGTGTTCTCCAGCAGTCGCCCCAAACCTCACACCCCACAGCAGCCAGACTGTGAAGGTGAGGAGAGATTTAACTGAGCTGGGTTTTTACAAGGGGATCTCTCTCCTTCCTCCTGTGCCGTGAGGATCATTAAGGGCTTTAATCTGACACCGAAACGAGTCAAGTCTGACACAAGCATGCTGAATAAATCCTGGTTTTCCTCAGCAGAGGGAGCTTGAGTCTGCAGCAAGAACTGCTGGCTTCCCTTGGGTTTGTTCTCCTCAGCAAACAGTGCCACGGATACCCGCAGGTAGAGGAGGAGAGCGATCCTGGTGTTGGGTTCTATGAGTCAGAAGGCTCTCTGAGCCCTTCAGAGAGAGAAAGAAATGCAGGGGTTGAATTGAAGCCTTTAGGAAAAACGAAGATCTATTAAACCACACAGATATGAAGTAGAAGTGTAGGTTTAGGTAAGTTTAAGCTTAAATTTTGGGTTTTAGGTAAGTAGAAATATATTCTAAGTGCCATAAGAAATTGTGCTAACTAGCAAAAGTCGTAAGTCCTAGTTTAAAGTTCAACAACTTAGTCCTAGACATAGCAGAACCTTGCCACCAGAACAGACAGAATTATTCATGTGAAACAGATAAAGCTACATATAAATAAATAGATTTACATATCAGTAAATAGATAGAACTGTTCATGTAAACAGATAAACTTACATGCATAAATTTTAAGCAAGAAAACAGATAGTACATTTGCATAAATAGATAATATTATATACGTAGTTTCTTAGGTAAGAACTGGCACTACTTTCATACTGCTTTCACACATCAGAGTCGAGTTCAGGTTGGTTTAGAAAGAATGTTTTAGAATGGCGTTTTAGCTGATTGGCTGTTTTATGAATAAAATGCCCTGTAACGGGGTGGGATCATCATCAACGGGATCATTATCAACGACCACCAACTACCACAGCAAGAAGAAGACAACACAAGGAACAACAAGAAGATCAAGAAGAAAGAAGCTGCTGCTGCTCCTCCTGCTCAGAACCTTGTACTCTACACCAGAGACTCTTTACCAGGCAGCAGCTGCTGCTGCTGCAGCTCAGAATTTTATACTAGAGAGCTTTTAATGCAGACTTTAACATTTGAACTCTTTGCCTTTGAGACTGATGTATTCATGCAATAAACAACCTTATAGCGACCTACAACTGCTCCTGTCTCTTTGAAGACCCTAGACCCAGCAACGCCTCAACATCCTGGCAGCAGGGAACAGCTCAGAAAAGTTGCTCATCCCTCTAGATCAGAGAGCATCGAGCAATCCAACACGAGCTGCATGTCCCCACCCCACAGCCCTGCCCCAGAGGGGCTCTGGGTGAGGTTCGGGTCCAAGAACAGCCTGAGGTGGGGGTGAAACTACCAGAAAAGTGGCTTTGCACTGGTCCTAGTTAGCACAGGGTGAAACCAGAGTGGATTTAAGTAGATGAAGGTCTGAACTGGACCAGGGATGGGATTGAGTACCCCAGCACAGGGTGAAATCAGAGTGGATTTAAGCTGAAGGTCTGAACTGGACCAGGGATGGGATTGAGTACCCTGGGTGCCACCCCTTGGGAACTGGGGTTGAGGATGTGGCTTTTTATGGAGCCAGCCATGCTGAGAAAGCTGGGACAGGGAATCAGTAAAAAAAAAACAGGTTTGTTGGGGGTTTTTCTCACTGCAGGTTGGCACAGCAGTGCCCAAAGGCTGCTCTAGGATACACCAGCATCCTGAGGAGCCAGAGGGGCTCCAGAGCGAGTGCCAGGGATGTGTCCTCTCTGCTGGGAGCCCATGGGGAGCTGGCACTGACCATTCCTCCAGCTCCCTCAGCCTGGAGAGTCTAATAAAAGGATTTCTGTTTCACCCAAAACAAATAGAGCTCCCCAAGCAGCAATCTCCAAAATCCTGCTGTTTTTTGGATCTCAGGGCCCTTTGGAGGGTGGTTCAAAGGCAGCCCTGGCAGTGGCCAGGAGCTGAGCAAGGCACTTGTGTGCTGCCATTTGAAGTCTAATAAAAGGATTTCTGCTTCACCCAAAACAAATAAGACAGAGCTCCCCAAGCAGCAATCTCCAAAATCCTGCTGTTTTTTGGATCTCAGGGCCCTTTGGAGGGTGGTTCAAAGGCAGCCCTGGCAGTGGCCAGGAGCTGAGCAAGGCACTTGTGTGCTGCCATTTGGGTGTGAAAACATTGGCCTGGTGTTTGTAAACAGAGCAGGAGGCAATTAGTGCTTGTAACTCAGCCCGAGATAACCGAGGATGGGAACACACGTCTCAGAATAGAAAGCTGAGCATGCAGGTATTAAAATCACCCCAATAAAAATACATGTTGAAAGAATTAGAAACAAAGCCCGTAAGATTGAATTCTTAGGCCTTTATCCTGTGCACTAGAGGAGTAGTTATCTAATTTTATTCCTCTAACAGGCTGTGATCCATGGGAAAATACTTCTATAAAACAGCCATTAACCAATTAATAACATTCTGGCTCGAGTTGTCTACTTATAATCCATCTTTTCCCACATATTCAAGTAAGTTAAAGCTGTATAATTCTAACCTCAGATTCTCTTGATGGGCAGATCATTTGGTGTGTTTGAAGAAGCCTTGAAGAAGTGCCTGCTACCCACTTATTTTCCAGGTAAATTAAACAAACTGTAAATGAAACAAGCTGCAAAAATTAAATCTTGCAAAGGTCTAGTTCAGGGCTGCCTGATTGAATATGCATTGGATCAGCCCCAAACTGCAATTGGTTTGCATATTTCCCAAAGAAATGCCAGCACATTAAATGCCCATGAATGCAAATGGGCGGTGATTTTTTGGGATTTGTATAATTTAAGAGAGGGTGGCTCGAAGATGAATGCACACAATAGGATTATCCAATATTCTCAGGGGTTCAAACAAGTCGCTGTGTGCCTCGGGGGAGGCCGATGTGGGGATGAAAGCCAAGCCTGAAGGGAGGAGGAAATCCCAACCCTATAGCCCCACTGATGGCCGCAGATTTGGGGAGTCACCCCAATTTTCACGCCTGGCCCACGGAAGAGGGACAGGGCCCATTTCACCCACCCAGGCACATTTGTGTGCTGATAGCAGAGCAAGGCAGAGGTGGTGTTGAAAGGCAAATTGCCTCCTGACTCCGCAGATGTATTTCTGTTTGTGCCACGAATAGAGCAGCACCCACAGCACGCACGTCTTTGCTTATTATATTGATTTTTTTTACCCTGTTTATGCCTTGCCTTCCCTCCCCAGCCATTCACAGCCATCATTGCCAAGAACATCTGTAAAAACCAGGATGGCATCACCCTAAAGCTCCCAGTTCTGCCTCTCCTGAGCAGCCCTGAGTGGGATTGTCAGTGTTTTATGTATTTACACCAGCAGAGAAGGCCTGGGATGGGGACTTTTTTCGTTTATATGAGTCTCAGCGCCACAGGGGGTATTTAACTTTCTGCCCTGGTTGCTGTAATTCTCTCTCCAGTGGATATACAGTTCAGATCAGGTTCCTATTGCTGTGATGACAGGCATTCAGCAGGCACTGTAATTGCAGAGTTAAAACAGCTCATTTTCTTACTGGCAAGCTGTAGTTAAAGAGGTGCTAGGAGGCAGCCTGGCTGTCTGCAGAGGAACTGATCAAAGCACTGAAAGGCATCTGGCTTGTCTCTGTTTTCTTTCACCACCCCCCTTGCTGATGGAGGGGAAAAAGAGAGAGAAGAAGAGAAAAAGCGAATGAAAAAAAAAAAAAAAAAAAGAGGAAAAAGAAGGAAAAAACCATTAAAAAGGAATTTATGAAAATGAATACTTGTCCTTTTCCTAAGGGTAAAAGGCAGTGTCTTATTAAAGGCAGTAAACACAGTCGAGTTAGGTCTATTTTTTTCAACTCTCTGTATTTTTTAATGAGAAAATTGGGGCTTGTGAATGTTCATTTGTCTCTATTTCCATTAGCTCTTCCCAGTAAGATCTGAGCTGGTTTTTGCACACTTTGTACACTGCAGAGACAGAGCTTCTGCCATCTCTATACCAGTGTCATCCTTCCTTAGCACACTCAGCTTTTTCTCCTTCTGACCTCCAGCCTTCACTGAAGGACATCCAGCTGTAGCCAGCACGTGATGGACAGTGGGATTCTGCATCCTGGATTAACAACAAAACTACAAATAAAACACAGTTTTACTTTGATTTTTATTTGTTCTAATTTCTTCCAATTCCTCCTGTCATAAATTTCAGCAAATCGCGAAGGAAAAGGTGAACAGAGCTGTGAAACCACTTTAGAGAGAGGTTCATCTGAAGGATAAATAAAGGGGGAAAACTCCATCAGCAGGGGAAGGTGTCCATAAAAAAATGTCCATTGACATCAGTGATCCAAAACCACTGAGAAGCCACTCAAAATGTTTCTCCCAATGAGATAAAGAAGCCCCCAGGCAAGGAATGGCTCCAATTCCAAATAAGAAAAGTTGCTTCTCGAGGAGAAGAACCATTCAGGAGAAAGGTGGGAATTTCTTGCTGTGAAGCAAAGGGAGAAAGGCTACACTGCAGGGCTGGCAGCTGAGGGCACACTCTCTCCTCCAGCAGCTCAGAGAAGATTCAGGAGTTCTAAAAGCTCCTCTAAGGCAGGAACCTGACCCAAGCCATTCCATTTTCCTGCATTTTTCACCCAGGTTTCCAGGCTGGCACCATGCAAAAGGAGCAGGATCTGTGCTGGGTATTCCCAGCCCCTGGAATCTCCTCGGGGACAGGACCCATTCTCACTTTTGCTCCTCTCCCACTCCGTTTTTTCACCCCCTGTCTCTGGAGGGTGACACCACCGCTCTTCCCACAGACCAAAGAGGGGTTCAGAGTCTTTGAAAGGAACAAACAAACCCCATAACTCCGCGAGGAGCCCAGACAGGCAATGTTGCAAATTAAGTTGAAAGAGGCCCAGTTACTGCACCATTATTTGATTTCCCCTTCTCTAATCCCTTGCTTGTAATTAGCATAATTTATTAACATATTAGAGCCGTGCATGTGAACCCTCTTTATAGTTGCTGAGTGCTCCCTGAGGCTGCCTAGTGAAAGCTTTTCCCCACTGTTTAATAATATGTTACATAAGGAAAACCAGCTTCTGATATAATTTAAATTATGACTTTCCTTTCTGCCTCTGAACACTCATTTCCTTTGAATGAGGTTAATTTCCTTAAATAATGAAAATCCTCCAATTTCAGTTTTCCATTCGTTAGACCCCCTTAGTTCGACATGAAATAGTCACACGCCAAGAGGGAAAAGAAAAAAGAAATTAAAAAAATAATAAATTAAAGAGAAGAGAAAAGAAAAAAAAAATCCCATTGAACTTCAAACATCATCATCCTGAGGTTTCCTGGGATCCTTCTTTCCTTCCTGGATTGAGAAGGGCACAGCACAGACTGTCAGGACATAAAGATGGACAAACTACTGTACATCCAACTCCTCTCTCCCATCTGGCACAAGAGGTCCTCTGCACCCAGAGGGCATCTCAGAGTTGCAAACATTTACTGCTCCTCTGAGACATCACAGCCAAACGTGGGTTTCTTTGTATTCCCCCAGATAAATCCCTCTTTTCCCATTAATCTGCTGCTGATATTTTGGCAAACCAGGCCACCCTGTCCCCTTTCTGATGGCCAGTGGATGCCCAGGTCCATCTCTGGGCACAGGACATGCCCAGGGGCACAGGATTGCACCTCCTTGGCTGCTCCAGTAACCTTTGCCTTCACTTTGTGCCCTTAAGGCATCACTCCTGACCCAAACTTACAGCTCATCTTGCCCTGGAATCAGCCCTCAGCTCTTTGCTCTGATGTTTTTCCTCCCTATTCTTCTGAACCTCCCCAGTGATAACCCAAAGCAAGGGCACTTTCAAGAGGTAACTCAAAATGTGACGAAAAGCAGAATTTCCTCCTTGTTCCTCTACATTCTGTACAGAAATACAAACACGTTTTCCTGTGGAATGCTGGCTCAGTTGTTCCCTAGCCCTAAGCCCAGGACCAAGCACTAGCTAGGCAGAAGACATGCTCAAGAGAGGCAAAACCAGGGCCAAAATTTGGCTTTGTGCTGCTCCCCTGAGTGCCTGTGTGCTGCCTGGCTCCCCAGTGTGTGCGTGCCCGACTGCAGCCGAGTTCAACCTGCCTTAACTCCTAATACCTTTGAGGATTTAGGCCTCTGTTATACTTCAATAAACTGGGAATAAAGTAATTTCTGCCCCTCAGAGAACAGCTGGGAGCTATTAAAGCTCGTGGCTGTGTGCTCCTGGTAGATAATTCCTCCTGCAGTCCCTGTGTGAGCACGGCCCAGCCCTGGTGGCACTTCCAGCTGTGCAGTGATGCAGAGCTGCAGCATCCCTCATATGGCTGAGGCTTTAAAGATGTTTTTTCCACCTTAACAAAAAGGGCACTCTGCTCTTTTTATAAAGAAATCCCTGATATGACAAAGCCCCTGGTGTCCCCCCACTGAGAGGTTTTGTAACCACCTCATTTCTGGGGGCAGAAGGGCTGTGAGAAGCTCTGAAGGGAACCGTGTGCTCCTCATTCTGTGCTGGGCATCTGTCAGAGCCCAGCAGTGCCCTGGGATGTGGGCAAGGCTTTATCAATCAGCAAATAATGATCTCAGGATCCCTGAGGTTGGAAAAGGCCTCCAACCCATAAAATCCAGCCTGATCCTCACCTTGTCACCAGCCCAGAGCACTGAGTGCCACACCCAGACCTTCCTTGGACACCTCCAGATTCCTCCAGACTCCTGGGCAGCCCCTTCCAATGTTTAACATCTCTTTCCATGAAGAAATTCTTTCTGGTGTCCAGCCTGACCCTCTCCTGGTGCAGCTTGGGGCAATGTTCTGCTGAGTTTGGGTCAGAGCTTGTGCTTGCAGCCCCAGTTAACCTCTCTGCAAGGAAAAACCCAACCTAAACAGCAGAAAATGTCAGGAAAATTATGTTAATTTGCAGAGTGAATTTTCTTCAGGACCTCAAAGAAGTAAGTGAATGTTATTGTTGTAATTACTTGTTTTTTATCACTGGGGAAACCCAAGGACAATTAAATGAACTCGCTGGAGATCACAATGCAAGAGAGAGAAGAAAAAAAAAAGTTTCCTGACTGATGCTAGAGGTTTATTGACTTGGGGATTTTAGGGCTGCTTTTCATGAGAAACTGCCAGTTTCCTGGACCCAAAACTTCCACGGAAATGGACAGCCTCTCTGATCAGGAATAATTCTTGCTGTTAGGAATTAGCTTCACCACAAATGGGAGAAAACAAGGCTCAGACAGGAGGGATTGGATGTGTCTCCCCTTCCCACCCAGGGTGAAGCCAGCAGGGCCCTGCAGGGACAGCTCCGTGCCAGCATGGAACAGGAGAACTGGTTCCCACCCCACTCCCTGCTTTTGACTCCCAGCACTTGACTAAAGCAGAGTCTGTTCCCCTCTCCTCTCTCCTGAACCTGATTTACTGTGGGATTTATCTGATTTAGGGTTGCTCCTCTTTCATGCTCTGCTGGGGAGCAGCAGTGTCTGGGATGTTGCAACATTTAGAAAGCTTTTGAGTGTATTTATGTGTATTGAAATGTACTTTTCATGCTACAGCTGCACACACCCTTTCCACTATTCAGCCTCTTCTCCTCCCACTTGAAAACAAACCTTTTGAAAGCAGAGGGGAAGAATAATTAAAAAAAATTGTAATCTGCCTCAGGTAATGACATGATTGAAACATCACCATTTTGTCTGGAGGGTCACAGGATGGTTTTATGAGAAAGCTTTAAAGCTGCTAACTCGAGAGAACCTTTGATATTTCACCTTTTGTTGTTGCTAACGTGTTCTCCTTCCTGACTCTTGGAAACAAAGCCCTGTCGCTCCGACAAATTTGGTGCCAAAGATGTTCTGCCACGGGCTGGTTTGCCAATCTGGGAAGATTAATTGAGCAGCTACATCTGAGATATTCCAAATTGTTTCGGTAATTTAGATATTTACCAGGCAGGAGACACCACGGCCCCGCAGCCAGCCTTGGGAATGGGATGGTGGAACTTACGTGGTGTGGTGTGGTCCCTGTGGGGTGATTTGGGGTTTGGCAAGAAAAAACCCTTCCCATGGTGGCTTGTGTTTCACCAAAATGGCTGCAAAAAAAGGGAAAACTGAACTTATGTGCTGCAAATTGCTCGTGGTGGCATCAACTGTGATTGGGCAGAATGATTTTTCCACTCCTTATAATATAAACTAGTCACTAAGAACTAGGAGTGGAGATTTCTGTAGCTTTGATGTGACTTCTGTGTTTTTAGAGATCCAGCAAAGCATTTCTCACCAGTTCATATCACACAACTTCCTTGTTAGTCCTGTCTTGGTGATTATGAACTAACATTTCCTAGATCTTGATTTTCTGCAAATGTGTTCAGTACTCAGAATTGCTTAAATCTTGCAGGCAGGGATATTTCTCCATTGCTTTGCTACTAGTATTATATCTAACATACATTTCCACTGTTATTTTACCACTATTATATCTAATGTATATTTCTGCTGTTGAATAGTCGTTGTTCATGATGAAAAATGAAGTTATTTCTGATCAAGCAGTGGTAGACAGAAAATGGAAAAAGAAATCTCAAAATTAAACTGCAGTAGAGCATGAACTCTACTCAAGCAGCCATAGAAGGTTCTCAGGGTGTATTGCCCAGATATCCTTCACTCAGCAGCAGCTCATAGAAAGTTTTGCAAGAAACAAATGAGATGGATTGGGAGTGTAATTGAAAAGAATGTGAGGATTTTACTTGAAAAGACATTAATGGGTCATTTCTAAAACCATACTGACATTTCTCCTTGTACAAGAGTCTATTTGAGGAAAACGTCTGCTTATTTTGTGAGATGCAGGAGGTTTGGAAAAGATGTAGAATTTTGCACTGTTGCCAAACCCAAATGAAGACAAATGAAAATGGGCTGGTGGCAGCCAGAGGAAGCCAAGTCAGACCATAGACACTGCTGGGACCTGTCCATCACGGGCTGCTGGCAGAGATCCTGAGCAACTAAAAATGTTTCCACCATTGCTCTTGCAAAGTGAATGGTCTGGGCCTCATAAAGAGCTGTTTCTTGTGGAAATCAGTGGAAATATTTAGCCTTTGGGTCCTGGTGGAAAGTTGTCTCTGCTGAGTTTGGCCAGCATGGCTTTGCCTCGAAATTATCTTCACCAGTCACCAAATGAGATAAATGAGAAGCTGAGGCTTGGAATGGAACCACTGCTGCCTTTTGTGATACCAATGAGATGGAATTGTTCTGCCACAGGAGAAGAATAAATAGAAATTATTATACATTATATGTATGTCTGCCATCCTCAGGGAAAAAAAAAAAAAAAAAAAAAAAAAAAAAAGGTTGCTCTACACTCTTTTGATATGGAGTAATGAACGATTTTTCTCCCTTTATTTTTCCTGGGCACACCCAAACTCCTGGAGGCTATGTCCTGTAAAACAGGGAGGTGCAGGCAGCTTATGGAATACATTTATTTTACTTTATTTTAGATATTGTCTTGTCAGATACACTTAGCAGAGAGGGATGCAAAACCTCAGATGGGCTAGCAGCTAATCTATAGGTGGAATACCAATTTTTTGCCATCTGGAAGCAATTTTGTCTTGGGTTTAAATGCTCATTTTTTGTCTTCTGGACAGGTCTATACTCCAACCATAGAATACAGAATTCTATGACTGGGAAGTCTGGGAAATTCCATGAATATTGCTCCCATTCCCAGTATTCCAGATTGTCCACGGACTTTGAGCAGGGTGGATGGAATTGGATGGATTTTGATGCAGACCATCTCAAATATTTTTAGCTTTCATACCAATATCTGTGCAAGGATTCACCTGTCAGGAATGTTGGGTTGGGCAATTCAGAGGTCCCAGTGCTCCCAGTGTGAATTTCCCAGTATCACCATCACAGATCTATTTCTATCCACAGAGGCCACATGGGAGTGAGTTATAACCTGGAGCTTTCCTAAAGGATGTCAAAAATAATGTTTGTTAATTTGGGAATAAGTGGGAATGCGATGCTTGACCCTGAATGGATGCCAATGTCCACCAAAGCTGCTCTGACACTTCCCTCCTGAGCTGGGCAGGGAAGAAAAAATGTAATCAAAAATCAAGATAAGGCCAGGGACAGCTCACAGAGCAATTGCCCTCACAGGGAAGACAAAGAGATCCCAAAATTTCGCCATGCAGAGAAAAACTGCAATAAGAAGTGCACTTGCTGGTGGTTAAAATCTCACTGTGGCCTTTCTGTGGGGAAATCCTCTGGGTTTTGATCATTGCTTTCCTCGTGAGCTCCATCCAGGCAGTGTTTCCCCTCTGGGAGCTCTGCCCTGGCTGCGATAGAAAGAAAGGAGGGGAGAGAAATCAAATGCTATGGAAAACAAAAGTGGTCTGAAGTGGAGCTGTAGCTAACTCCAGCTGTAACAACAGGGCTGTGGCTTTCCAAATTTTAATCTCCCAAAAGAATCTGTATCAAATTCTTCAGCCCAGAGGTCAAGAGGGATTTTAGTAATGGAATGGGACAACTCAGCCTCTAAAGCCTTGTGGGCAAAGGCCTTCTGTGGAATAAGTGTCCATGATCAGTGCTCCCAAGCCCTGCAGGAATAAAAATAAATAACAATGATTATAAAGTTATTTTACACTTTTGTCTCTTGAATCACATCACTCGTGGCAAAGATGACATGCTCTGCACAGGAGGCAGCTCAGATGGAGGAGGCAGCAGGCCCCACGCTTGGATTTCTGACGTTCTTGAGCACAGGCTGTAGTCATGGCACAAAAGCTGTCTCAGGAATGCTCTCTGGGTTTTGTCATTCCGGTGGTATTTGGATATAAAAGTGTGTGTGAGTTGGGAACACAGTCTGGGCAACCTCAGGGCCTCAGGATGTCTATTGCAAGTAACAAGCTGAAATGCAGTTGTTGCTTGAGAAAATGGGGTGGGAGTCCCTGGCAACAAAAAACCTCTGGAAAATAAATGGTAACTCCAACCTGTCAGCAATTCTTGTTTATTCTTCTCCATGTCCTAGGAGAGCACCCAGAAGGATCTTCCAGCCCAGCAGTGAAATCCACTCCCCTGCAAAATGGAGCTGCTCGCAGCTCCAGCCCACGGCATGAGCCCTTGGTGCTGATGGATGGAAGGACGTGAGAGAGGAGAGATGACCAACAGCACTGCTGTGTTCAGGCAAAAGCAGAGAGAAGTTTTCCATTTCCCACATAAGCACCTCCCTCTGCAGTGCAGAGAAACCTGGGGTGCATTTCCTGGGCCATACCAGGTGCAGGCAGGTGGAGAAGAAGATAAATGCTGGTGTGAAAGGCAGGGGTGAGGGAGATGGGCTGTGCTGTCTGCTGGGAAGTGCAGCCTTATCTTGGGCTGCTCCGTGAGCTTTTGGTTCCCATCAGAGCAGGGGATTGAGCTTGGCCCTCTGTGCCCTGCTGGAGCAGAACTACTGACCACCTTTTGTAGGGTTTGTGGGTCACTGATAATATTTCTTGTGTAGTAGGGGGAATCAGAGCTTCTGCAGCCAGGCAAAACCTTGCTGCCCTTCTCTGTTTCCTTAAATTCCCAAAGTCAGCACGTTCTCCCATGGCTCTGGCTCTCACAGCACAGAGGCAGATTGTCCCTGCTGAAGTGGAGCAAACGTTTTTCCAAAGGGTCAAAGTTCAGGACGAGCTTGTAAGCAGATTATGGGGCTGGTAGAAAGGCCAAAGGCACCCTAAGTCTTTACATTCCCAAAGTGCTGTGTTAAACTCTAGCCCAAGGATGTACTTAACCCCAAAGAGGACGGAGGTCAAGTGAACTTGCAGCATTTCAAACGCAATCATTTTGGAAAAGTAGCTGTTTATAAAGAAGTTTATTGCAGGCCCAAGCTAATGTTAGCATTCCCTCTCTACAAATAGGCCTGACCTATTGTTAGTCTTGTCAAAGAGCTGCCACGTTTGTTTTATAGCATCGCACAGCCAGGCTTTATTTCAGTTTAGATTAAATCTCAGAACGTTTTGGCTCAGGGGCATTGAAAGGAGATGCAGGGGGAGTGTTTTTGCCATCTCTTTTTAGGTACTTAACTCAGACTTGCTGCTTGTTTTTGAAGGAGAGGATTCCAGAGCACAGCCCAGAGCTCCTGGCATGGGCCCTGAATTGATACCTGGGGGTCCTTCTTCCTTCTTGGGCCAAAAATCGAGGTGCAAACAGGTCAGGCTTGGCCCAGCCTCAGCAGCCCTGCTGCTTTTCTCAAACATCCTTCACCAGGCACCAGGACACCCAAGGGCTGTGCCAGGGATGGCAAACAGCCCCAGCTGCTCTTGCTGAGGGTGCTCAGCAGTTCCCACCTGCTTTTCCTTTGGAAAAAAGGAGCAAATGCACTATTTGTCCAGAAAAACCTTTGTTTTAAATCACAGGATCATTCGGATTGGAAAAGACATCCAAGATTATTGAGTACAACTGTGCCACATCCCCACCTTGTCCCCAGCCCAGAGCACCCAATGCCACCTCCAGCCCTTCCTGGGACACTCCAGGGATGGGGATCCAAACCTCCCTGGGCAGTTCCAGTGCCTGAGCACCCTTTCCATGGGGAAATTCCTGCTGTGCCCATCCTGAGCCTGCCCTGGCCCAGCCTGGGGCAGTTTCCTCTCATCCTGGATGCCCACCTGGCTGTCCCCTCCTGTCAGGAGCTGTGCAGAGCCACAAGGGCCCCCCTGAGCCTCCTTTTCTCCAGGCTGAGCCCCTTCCCAGCTCCCTCAGCTGCTCCAGACCCTTCCCCAGCTTCATTCTCTTCCCTGGACACACTCAATAAGAATAACAATATAGAAATAAGAAAAGGTCTCCTTTAAAAGGCTGCAGCCACTAAGAGAATCTCTCCCCATGAAGACCATGCCCTGTACTCATCACTATATTTAATTACCATTTCTCTAACCATCATCATTGATATTTCCATAATCAATGGAGTGACACCAGCAATAGTTCTGAGGAACCACACTCAAGAACTGAGATCCCTTTTTTGGGGGTGTCAGCAAGGAGGCATCAAATCTGCATGGGCAGTGAAATATCTGAAATTTTCAGAGGCAGCTCAGCAATTTCTCATATTATCAGTGCAAGACATCAACCAAGACATGGTGAAAAGCCAGGAATGAGTGTCCACTCCTTTTGATGCTTTCCCAGCCTACGCCTAGATGCACAAATTCCAATTATTCAGGTGGACATGGGGCTTGTACAGGTATTTTATGGGAGAAACGAGTTTATTCTAGCCCCTTAAGTGTTCTCCAAGAGCCTGTTTGGCTTTGTTTTATGATAATAGTAATCTTGGGTGAAGCATTTAAAATCCCGAAGCTTAGAAGTAGTTCCTGTAAAGGCCAGAAGCGTGCTGGGGAATAAGTAAAGATTTCATCTTTTGGGATTTTATAGGAGCCTCAAAAATGTCTCTGTTTTGTCAGGGAAGCTGAATATTCTTGAGTCAGGAGGCAACTAAAATATGCAATATGGATGATATTTATTCATATATGTAGACCTTCTTTTTTTAAAATAAAAAAAAAGTTTAAGAAAGCTCTTTTTATAGTAAAAATGTAAGAATAAATTAAGCAACCTTTTCTCATGGTTGATCCAGACACACTTATGGTGGTTTATGAGAAAGGGGACTCAAAACACATTTCAAATACAGGGAAAATTCTTCTCCAAGAACAAAAAACGCTTTCATTTTTTCCTAGGATACATCTTGCTTAAGAGCCCTGAGTGTTGAACAGCCCATTAAGAAATGCTGTCTCCAGTCCAGCTCTCTCAGCTCTTTCACACATAATTGCCTAATTGAAATAGGATCATTTATTAGCTTCTTTGCTTGAGGCTTCTGCAGCTCCAGCTCCTGCTCTTGGGCATCCTCCTTTGAATTGTAGCATTTACCTCAGCTAATTATAATGTGGTATCACTTGATAAAGCCAACTGAGATCATAATGGGAAGACACTGAAACATCTGCCAAGGTTGGAAAATTGGGTTTTTCTTTTTACTCCTGCCAAAGACAGGTTACCTGTAATTAGTTCTAATTTATAAATAAGTGCAGGCTGTACTTCTAAAAAGTACAATATCATGCCTTGCCCCCTTTTTAGAAACAAGTTGGGAATTATACATCTCAATCAACTGTATTCCTTCTCTGTGTCAGGAATAATGGCTTTGCCTAAGAATTTAGGGAGGAGAAAGGGAGTTATACAAGCAAAAGATTCATGGGATACCTGTCCCATGTGACAAAAAACAATGGCACAAGTCCCCAAAATGGAAATCAAAGCATTTAATTCTCAATATGGATTATTTTTGTTGCTCTCTGAATCTTGAATATTTATCATTCAGGCATTACAACTCATCTTCAAAACCCTTTGAATTTTTAAAAAATTGTTGTTACTTTTTAATGCCAGGTATAATTCTCAAATAATCACAGGGCTCCAGGAGCTGGAGTTTTACAAACCCACAAGCATCCCAAGAGCTGGAAAACTGCTCAGATCTGCCTGAACTTAATCACATAATGGAACTTCTTGGTGCTCTTTTTATCTGTGTGGGGTTTTTTTAAGCCTTGTTGCTCTCAAAGGATCCCAGAATTCCAGCCCATTTTGACACGAGCTGTGACCCCCTAATCCTGGCCTTTCCCAGGACAGGCAGAGCTGTGTGGGAGCAGCAGGCTGGAACTCCAAAAGGGCTGGGATGGTTGGGATGCACAGAAAAAAGCTTTCTGTGGAGTTCAGGAGTGGAATAACTTCAGATTTGACGCCCTGGCTTAACCAAGGCCCGATGAAAGCAGCTTTCACTAACTCCCCCCTGAATTCCTCCTGCCTGCAGTCAGTCCTTCCAGCCATCCTTCCCCGATATAAATCCAGGAGGGGAAGAAAAGCCAAGGCAGCTCGTGGCCCTTGATGTCTGACATTTACCTGCCGCCCAAGTGGGTGCCGTGGAGCAGCTCTGCAGCCTCTGAGTGGGCACCACTTCTCATTTTGCAGACACCTTCCTGTTCTCCAAAGCTCTTCCCGATTTCCTGTGGCACCTGATACCCTTCCCAGGGCACACCCCAGGCTCTGGCCCCCACCAGGGTTTTCCTTGAGCAGCCTGCCCAGTCTGAAGAGGCCGTGGAGGATGAAGTGCTGACTGCTGCCTCGGGTCTGGGCCATCCCTGAGCTCTGTTTTTAGAAGGCTGTTGAAGATAAGCTGTTAGCAGGCTGCTTGGGAGGAAAAGGAACCAAAAAAAGGATGTAAAGGAAGGTGGTGGATATGCTGAGGAGGACACTGAGCTGCACAGCAGTGCAGAAAACTCTTTTCAGAATGGCTGCTCCCTTGGTGGGTTTTTTTCTCCCTCTGAATGCCTGAAACTTTGCACTGAAAATGGGAGGGAACCTGGTTGCAAAGAGTTTTAATGACCTTATTGCACATGATGGCACTCATGCAGTCCACATCTCAGCTTTTCCCCTTTGGACTTTGTAAAGACCTTTTTTTTTAATTCCTCATATTAGAAACTGAGCCAGAGAACAAACAAATAACTGCATTAAGATACTGGCTTCTTAAATTTCTTGACTCAGTCTGGAAATGAATTTTGTGTGTGTATATATGTGGTTTCTCTACTCTTTCTTCCTTCTTTCTAACAGCCACTTTGTGTTAAACATTTCATCACAGACATTTGGTCATCCTTTAGAAGCCTTTTGGTGAATACTTGCTGGTGCTGCAGTTTGTCCATGCAGAAAGACCAGGGTGAGTAATGAGAAAATAAACTTTCCCCTGTGCTGCTCTTTCACTTCTCTGCTTCTGCTGCTGTGGTTTCACCCAAGCCTCTCTTGCTCAGAGTTTGCTTCTGCAGCCTTGCAGAAGATGGAGAGTGATTCTCAGGAAATAAAAAGAACAATCCAGTCCCCTTGGTTTTGCCTTTTTCTGAGATTAATGATAGGTGCCCATCAGGAAACTGGGTTTGAGGCAGAAGTCTTTCTTTAGAATCCAATTAATATGGGTAAATTACAGACCCTTTCCTCCTTTTGCCTCAAAAGCAAAGCACTAAACTTCAGCTGAGCCATCACCAGCCCAGCCTGTCCAAGCATTTGATAAATCTTTATGTTGGGCAGGCACTTTTACATCATTACTTGAGGCTGGCAGCAGGCACTGAGGCTCCAGTCCCACAGAACTCCACAGGGATCCTTCAGAGCAGTTTTCTCTGGAAAATTTCTATTCATATCAGCTTCAATATTGCTCTCATTGAGATGATTTGAAGTGTAGGTGCCTGATTGTTTGGGGTCTTTCAAATCCTTTCAGTGAGCACTGAAATTTTCATCTGGGTGAGTTCTGAGAAACCAGGAACAGGTTCAGCTTTTAGGAATTTCATTAGATTAAGCTCAAAAAATAGGTCAAGAGCCCTCAGGGACACCATTGTGTTCTACAATTGGGTTTAAAAGAACAGTGAAGTCCTCAATCAAAAATTGGCAATCAGAGGTGAGCCTTCCCTCGCAGTACAGTTTGAAAAACAAGCCACAAACTCAATGTATTTTCAGTCACATTCAGGCAGAAACCTGAATGCTGATTCACAAATATTCTAGCTTGGCTGGCTGCAAATCATTGACTTAATTAATTCCTCCAACTCTTCAGAAATTGGTTTCTACTTTAGTGCAGCACTGAACCCCCCAAAATCAAAAATTCACCTTGATAAAATACCTATTAATTGTGGATGTTAACTTCAATATTCTCACTGTCAGCTCTGTATTACTGACAGTGAAGTGCAAAGCATTTTGAATTTCTTTTCAGAAGCAGCTGATGTGTGTTGGCTGGGGAGGTCTCTGTGTGTGTGTGTGGCCATGGGTGGGCTTTTTGGAAGGTTTGGTGCTCTCCAAGGGAAAATACAAGGGATGGAGGGACAGGACAAGGGGGAATGGCTTCCCACTGATAGAAGGCATGGATAGGTGGGATATTGGGAAGGAATTGTTCCCTGTGAGGGTGGGGAGGCCCTGGAATTGAATTCCCAGAGAAGCTGTGGCTGTCCCATCCATGGAAGTGCCCAAGGCCAGGTCGGACAGGGCTGGGAGCACCTGGGATAATGAAAGGTGTCCCTGCCCATGGCAGGGGATGGAACTTTAAGGTCCCTTCCAACCCAACCCATTCCACAACCCTCTGATTCTATTCCATGATCCTTTCCTCATGCTCTTTTGTCCTCCCCTCACTCCTTTGGGTCCATACCTGCCACGAACCCCTCAGGACCGAAATCACCTCCCGCGGGATTGCGCACAGCGCTCACCCACAAATTCCCCTCGCTCCTTGTCCCCTCTTCAACGCCATGATCACACCAAAATGCCCACACAGGACACAAAAATCCCCCAGGATTTGCAGCTCAGCCGTGTCCATCCCTCTGGGGAGGGAAGAGTGGGCACCACCCTGGGACAGGCCGCGTTCCAGCGCCTGCCCCTCCAGCACGGCGGAGTTTTGCTGGGATTAACCCAGCCACTTGTTTATTCCCTGGGTTAATTTCACACGCCGAGCACCAAGCCTGTGTTAATTATATGATTTACTGGGCTGTGTTTCTTTTTTTTCATTGCATCGTAAAAAAAAAAAAAAAAAAAAAGGTCTTGAATAAGAACTCTTGTTCTGGTAAATTTTTGCTTGTTTGTGAATGGCCTGGAAATAGTTAACAGCAAGTACGTCCTCTGGGCTGAAAGGGACTGGAAGGCTCAGATTATTGCCTTATTTATTTTATTTTATTCCTAATTAACATTTTATGAGCTCTGAATATGTTTACAGAAGCACATGCTGGAAAGGGCACATGGACAAACAGAATTAAGAGCCATTGGCTGCTCCACAGCATGCCCAGATTAAAATATCACTCAGCAGTCTTGTGCCTTTGCTGGGGGAAGCTGGAGAGACCCATTTACAGCAGGAACAAAATTTCACCTGGACAGTTTCACTTTCTAACCCAAGCCCAGTGTTTGCTGGTGGGGAAATAAATCCACCAAGCAGCATTTCCAAAGGGAGCTTTGGAGCTGGGGCAGTTTGTTCCCTCATCCCAGCTCTTTGTGGATTCAGTAAAATTAAATTAAATGATAAAAATGCCAGGCATTTTGCACAGCAGCTCCTGAGATCAAAGGAAGGGGAAGATGCTTGAACCCAGATCCCAGCCAGATCTGCCTAGTGGGGCAGGGAGAGGCTCCAGCCTGACCCCGCTGAGGAACAGACCTGGGTTTGTCTCTGTGCCCTGAACTCATCCTGCTCCAGCTTCCAGACTGAAATAAACATTGCCTGGGAACAACCTGGCTTGGTTTTGTTCGAGTCCATGGGTAAAGCTAGGAGAATGCTGATGCTTTCCAGCTCAGGATGAACTCAGGGCCTGGATCAGCCTTTTCCAGCCTCTCTCACTCCGAGCTGCTGAGGAATTCCCACCTTTCCTCTGAGCCCACAATGCCCTCCTGCTTCTGCAGCAGCAATATTGACTCCTTTTTACAAATCACCTCTCTCTTTCCCCCAAGATTTGTCTGCTGTTCCCACTGGCAAATGCAAGAGCTCTGGGTCCTATCAACCAATTGTCCACAGAGAGTTTTACTGCCCTTTTTTTTAGCTGCCACGGGAAAAACTAAGGTTGTTTATCAGAGAACTGCAAACACTCAGTGCTCCAAGAAATGTTCATATGATGCCCTTGGGATAAACATTGCTTCACTGTGTTTTTAAGCTGTCCATTATTTTCCGTTGGGGAAATAAAAAGAAATATATTACTAAGAAACAGAATGATTGTACAGCATGGTTAAAATCAGAAATAATCTGGTGGTGGGGAAAAAAAATCCCCACATTTTTCTCCGAAAATACATTTTTAATTGGGAACAGAGCAGTACAGAGATCTAGGTGCAGATAAATTAAGTTTTCCTGCCTTCCTAAGGCACAACAGAAAGATTTTATTGTTGGCTAACATCTTTTAGTACTTTAATTATCAGAACAGAAAAGTGCTCCATTACTCCTTGCACAAACCAAAACCCTGAGTGAATTATTCATCCATAGTATCTGAATTCCAGCTGGAGAAAGTAGTGAGAGGAGTTTAACTTGCACCTAGAACAATGATGAAATCCGTGAGAGCTCCAGATCCAAATTGCTTTGGTGTCCCTGAGTAACTCAGGGATTATTTCTCAGCTCTTTAGACCTGTAGGTGTTTTCTGTCTCTCCATTCCCTTGTGAATCCCAGTTTTAGGGCCAGGCATGGCCCATATTCCCCAGCCATGAATGCATTACCACTGCTGGGTATTTCTTATTTGCATGGCTTTCCCTCCCTCCGAATTCTCACGGTTTCCCGAGTCAGCACAGGAGGAAGGTGGGAATGCCCTCGTAAGCAAATTGTTGCTTCTCAGCGTTATTTTTATTGCTGAGGTGCCTTTGCTGACTCAGAAGAGCCTCATGACTCTGCCTTTTCCACCCAACCACCATCCTTCCAGCCAGAGCTCTCCTGCAGAAGGAAATTAGAGGGAAGAAAGCACCAGCAGAACATGTATTGATTATTTATATAAAAGAACAATGATCATTCAGCTGTAAAAAAATACAGGGCTCTGACTAGCCACGAGGTTCAGCCACTCTGGAGATAAAGGAGAGCTGATTCTTTAGCCAGAGGTTCACCTGCTGTGGCAGCAGCTGCACAAACTGATAGCCCTTTTCCTTTCCATCACCACAAAATTCCCAGAATCACCAGGTTGGAAGAGACCTTCAAGATCATGGAGTCCAACCCAGCCCCAACAGCTCAACTAAACCCTGGCACCCAGTGCCACATGCAGGCTTTGTTAAACACACCCAGGGATGGGGACTGCACCACCTCCCCGGGCAGCCATGCCAGAACTTTATCACCCTTTCTGGAAAAAACTTCTTCCTAATAACCAACCTGTATTTCCCTTGGTGCAGCTGGAGGCTGTGTGCTCTGGTTGTGTCAGTGCTGCCTGGAGAAAGAGACAACCCCAGCTGAGCACAGGCACCTTTCAGGAGCTGTGCAGAGTGATGAGGGCACCCCTGAGTCTCCTTTTCTCCAGGTTCCACCACAAGCTCATCAAAACCATTCATCTCCTGGCCAATATTCTGCTATTTCTGCTGTCTCACTAAGCAGCAAAGCCTGCAGGTGATGGTGGATTTCCACACAAGGAGAGTGGGGGGAAAAGAAGAAGAAAAAAAAATGCCTTGGAACTGGTTTCTGTCAAAGGGTGAGTTAGAGTGTGGCATAAACAAACAGCCCAACACGTTCTCCTGTTTACACGGGACCAGAGAATGTTTGTAAGGCTGAGTCCTGAGGGAGACACTCGGAGTAAAAGTGTCCAGACTTCCCCTGCTCCAGGTCCAGAACTGCAGGGGAAGAGGGAGGGAAGAACGAGTGCTCTGAGAAAGGAATTGTGCAATAGGAAATTGCTGTTGTTCCATTTTGCACCATTTTGTGCAAATGTGCTGATGGGAGGTTTTATTTGCCTGCCTGGAGACAGTTCAGCAGATTTCTGGAGATTTGGGTGCCTCCATAAGGGTGAAAGGGATGCTGTCGCTGCCCCAGATTTGTTTCTTCTTCTTCTCTTGGATTCTCAGTTTCACAAAGAATAAGTCCAACTTTTTATAAAAAAGCAATTTAATTCCAACAAGCTTTTACCAAGTGGAATTGAGTCCTCCTGCTTCTGTCTGGGGTTGTGTTCTTGAAGCAATTTCTTGTCTTGTTGGTCTGCCTTGCTTCTTGGAGATATTGGGCCAATTATCCATGAATTCCATGGATCAATCCCTATGAGCTTCCACTGTCACAAATTCAAAATACAGACAATGTGGCTTTCTTCTCAAAGAGATCTAAAATCTAAGAGCTGCTCCAAACCTTTTCTCCTGTTCCTGGAATTGCACCAAGCAGAGGCTCTGGAAGCCACAGTTTGTCCATGATCAGCTCCTGAGGCTGCCCAAGGAAAACCATCCCCGTTCTAAAGGGATTACACAGATTTTCCTGTGGCTTGCAATTGAGCCTGAAATCAGGAATTCAGTCTGGAGCAGCCTCTTACTCCTGATTTCACTTTTCACTCTGGAGTCAGGGTCTGAACACCAAACTCCAGAGTGAAAAAATCTGTGCAGGCCCTGACTCCAGAGCTTGAAACTCCAACAGAAACTTCAAGGAAACATTTGGAAACAAAGATTTCTCAGCTAATGGTGCTTATTTAGACCCCCTTTGATCAAGGCAAATGATGCTTAGAAGAGTATTTGGATAGAAAGTTTTTAAGTGGAAATCATATTTAATGCTCCCACTGCTGCTTCTTAAGGGAAAAAATCCCACACAGCAGGGACCTGGAGGTTTCCTACCATTCTCAGAGGTGGAATTTTGGGCTTTGCTATTTATTGACTTGCGTTGGTGCTCTCAGATGGAAACATTATCAGCCTCATCACCCCGGGACAGATCAAAGGCAGCAGCTCAGGCTCCTCCCTGGGGTGAAGATAAAGTGCTGCACTTGACCTGTGCCTGGAATGTGGGATGGGTTCAAAATGCAGGAAAATAACAGAAATAATAATAGTAGTAATAATAATAATAATAATAAGAAGAAGAAGAAGAAGAAGAAGAAGAAGAAGAAGAATAAAATCCTTCCACCTCTGCCTTTGGAGGCTCCTGCACTGAACAAGGCAGGGACTTTCAGACATTTCTGCAGGTAAAATGTAGCAGAAGCTGTATGATCATTGCTTTTTTCCTTCGACAACAAAGACCTCCTTTTCTGCAATTCAGGAAAATTCAGGAACAGACAGACACTAAACACCTTCAATATCCTTTTAATTTGCTGCCTCCCAGACTTTTCCTTCCAACCAACAAAATACGCATCTTTTCCCACCGCAATATTTCCTTTTTTTTTTCTTTTTTCCTTGAAAACTTATACTGCCTGTAAAAAAAAAAAAAAAAGGCTGTAGGACTGAAGGGAGCTGTCTGTTCCCAGCTCAAACAGCAGTCTCCGCTGTCTGAGCGATTTTAGGAGTTTTTCCAGCCCACTGCTGCTGCCTGAGCCGGGGACCAGTGGCAGTGGGAAGCACAGCAGGCAGCTCTGGAGCAGAGGAGACACAACCCCACCTTCCCTCCCACCCTGCACTCATCACAGACCCCCTCCTCCAGCACTGCCTCTGCCTTTTGTTGTGATTATGAGCTCCAGGGCTCTGTTGCTCTGCAGTAAATCACTCCCAGCAGCCCCCAAAAGGAATAATTTGGGCAAGCCATGCTCCAGCTGGTGTCCTGGAGAGAGGCTGTCTACAGACACCTTGGTGGGTTGCCTCTTCTACTTCCTGAGCATGAGAAGCTCTCATTTGAGCTCCTGAGCTTATTGCAGCTCCTGGGTACCTGCCTGACCTAATTTAGAATTCTGAAAGCTGCTCTGATTCATCTCCTCAGGAAATTTGGGCTCTCCAGGCTTGGCCAGCAGTACCAGTTTCCTCAGAATAAGCTCTGGCCAAAGCAGAAATTGTCCCTTCCTGGCACTGCTGTTGTTGCTCAAGAGCCTCAGAGCTCCTGCAAAAGGGAAAAGTGTTCAGTGTTGGCCACAGTGATGCAGGAATAATAATAATAAATGCACAATACAGGTAGCTCTGAAAGGAAAGCCTTAGAAATGTGTGGAGCTGAAAGGTGGCCTGCAAAACCTGCAGCATTTTAGCACCAGCTCACCTCCCTGCCTTCATCTCTGTGATACCAGTTTTATCAGGAATAAAGGCAGGCAATGCCATCAGAGTTGTCATTTGTTTGCTGACAGATTCCCCAAGATACATCCAGGGGAAGAGAAATAAGCAATAAACTGATTTCTGACTGCATTTTGGAACTACCTGAACACAAATCTATCCAAGCACTTTCCACCCTCCCTGACTCTGGGTTTGAAGGCACACATGAAGAACTTTTCCAGACAAAGGCTCTGTGTTCCCTCAGCCCATCTGTGCTCCCACCTGGAGGAACACAGACATGGTCTGAGACACCAAATCAGGGCTGCAGATCTACCTGGGAAATCACCTGTGGGAAGGGGAGCTCATGGCAGGCTCAGTGCTGCTGCCTGCAAGGTTTATCTGGGTTTATTTGGGTTTATTTGGGTTTATTTCCTTCACAGACACTTTCTGTGTCCAAGCCCATCTTTCTCACAGAAAGAGGCACCGAGGAACACGATGGGAGCAGCACAAGCACTCCTGGCCAGCAGCTGCCAGGACCTGACTGCAGCACTCCTCCTTCGCTGTTTTGCTGAATTCTGACAAGGTTTGTGCTGCCCGGGGTGCTCAGAGGGATGGGTGGCCAAGGGACTACAAACCCACTGGCCAGACTGGAATAATTCAGGGTTAAAAGTAAGAAATGTCCGTTTTTGTGTGCCTGGAGCCCATCCCCTGGTCCAGAGGCTGAGCCATCCCATCCTGCAGGGCACTGCCAGCCTGGGATGGGTAGGGGCAGGGATTGCTGATCCCTGGGAAGGGAAGCCTTGCCCCAGCCCTTGGAACAGAGCTGATTTACTTGGATTACCTCAATCTTTTAATTACCCTGTGTTTTCCCTCTCAAAGCCATGGGTCCAGTTTATCTGGCTGTGATTCCTGGGTTATTTTCCTGATTCTTGGCACCTCAGAGCTGCAAGTCTGTGCCTCTCCTGCAGGACAAGGAGAGGTGAACTTTGTGTCTTGGCTGCTGCCAGGGCCATTATGGAGAATTGGAGGTGATTCATTACTTAAAGACTTCTGGGCTCATTCCCCAAACTTGGAAGGAATTCTGGGCACTCTGCCTGCTCTACCCAAATTTGTGGTGGTTTCCCAGAATGCAAAATGGAGCACAAGGCACATCAGGGTGTGCTCTGAGAGGATAAGTGAGTTGGAGGGGAAAGATTCTTTTTTGTCTCCTAATTCCTTTGTCTGGTATTTCTTGACAAGGTAACCCAGCGCTGGAAATAAATTGAATTTACTGCAGCCTCGCATAGGAGTGGAATTGTTTTATTCATGCGCTGTTTGTGGCCTTAAAGAACCTTTTTTGCTTTCATGGATTTGTATAAAAATTCCTGGTTGGAATGGTGTCAGAGATGAACAGGATTTACTGCTGCAGCTCTTGTGGTCAGAACTAATTACCAGCTGCATTCTCTCAGATCTTAACTGTGCCTCTGGAAGAAGAGATTCAGACAGAAATTTTGTTCATTTGATTGGCTTGGGGTTCCCATCTTCAAGGTGGAAAATGAAAATTAACTTCCAGCAGAGGAAAAAGCCTTGGAGAAAGTAAAATTTGTTTTCATAGAGAGGGATGCTGCTGAAAAACCAGCAGCTTGTGGAACTGATGTAGATAAGGAAATTTTGTGATAGAGATGGGCTGAGAAGGGCAGGTTTGGAGAAAATAAAATTGGAATTAACTTGGAGCAGAGCATTTGCTTACCTGAGCCACTGGCATGCTGAGTGACTTCGAGGTTTTAGCACATTTCTGTTTGTGAATCGTCATTTTGTTGACTTAAAAGCAGGCTGAACATAAAAAGCTCTTTTTTCCCTTAATTCATAAATGACAGCAGATCATCAGTCCATTAATGGACGTGCCTGGACAAGAACTCCCTGGGATGACCCGTGATGAACTCCAGATGATTTTGTCAGGTATTTTTTGGCCATTTGGAATGGTCCGCAGGGGAGGAGAGGAATGTTTTAGTGTTCATGTCACACTCAGCACCAGTCAAACACAAGTGGCAAAGTCCAACCTCCTTGGTGGCAAAGCTCCAAGCAGATCTGAGATTTCTGGGATGATTTTTCTGCATTTTGAAGTGATTATGGCTTTTTGTTTAACATCACATCATTTTTATCTTTTTTCACTTCAAAACCAACTCACTGATCTTTTAAAAAATTTGTATGTCACCATCAATTTCCAGCTGCTCCTGAATTCCTCACAGCTCCCAGGGACACTGGGAACAGAGATATTCCTGCCTTGGATGTGATCTGGTGTGCCTATTGTTGAAATCCATTTCAAAGCAACGACTTGTGCTGTGGAAAAATTGCCTTTTTTCCCTTTATAATCAGTGCTTGCACTTGGGAAGCTCCCTTTTAATCTCATACCCCAAGCAGGAGATTCTTGGAGTTGTGATAATTGGCAGTGGCAGCATCAAAGAGAAAAGGCATTTAAAAAAATTTTAAAAGTATTTTCTAAAATATATTATATATATTTATAATAAAGAAAGTTTATTATTTATAATAATTTTTTATTATTTATGTTAAATTATTTATTATTATTTATAATAAGTAAATTTTAGCATTTCAAATATATATTTTATATAATTTTAAATATCTATATTTCTTTATCAGTTTTAGGATGGAAAGTGGCATTTTGCTGAGAAAGAGAGTAATGTTATCCCTTCAGTCAGGCAAAAGCTCTCAGCCTGTACAAAACCTTTGAATCACTTTTAACTCATTTTTTAAAAGAAAAGAGATCCTCTAATGGAAGGAAGTTCTCCTGCAATACTGAGGGAAAGAGCAGGCATTTGTCTTCAGAGGACATTTATGTGCTAAAGTTGAATTTAAGTCAGAAAACATTTGTACCTTCACTCTTTGGTGCAATAAAAGCAAGATTTTTTCCTTTCCTACAAGGAGGAATCTGAGTATTCTCAGACTCTGCTCTGGGTACTTTCATTTCCAATCTTCTCAATTTTAAGCAGCATTTTCCATGAGGGATCTCTCCTGCTCCATCATCTTCCTGGGATGATATGGATGGGAAGTTTCTCCTCAATATCAGGAGAATAAATTTTCATGTCTGAATTTCTAGACTGAACTTCAAATGTCTTTTCATCTCTGTATTCACTTAAAAGCACAAACTTCCAGTGGAACACCTCCCACTCATTCACAAACCACTGAAACCCCCAATTTAACAGGGAAATGTCAAGACCTAGCTGATCTTTCCTTGGAAAAAAAGCCCATTTGGAAAGGTTTGCTGAAAAGCTAGTGTTTCATAGGGATTCTGAAGAAGCTGAGATCCGAATCTCAGCTACAGGACACATCCAAAGAAGATCCTCTCAAAGGAAACTGGTGCACTTTTTGGGTTCTTTTTTGGGGAACCTCTTTGGAACTGGCCAGGTGAAGTTTATAACTCTGAGTACCTTTGTTTTAATTTAATATTTGGGCTTTTTCTCCAGATCCTGGGATGAGACATCACTGCAGAGTAATGCAAAACAGTAAAACTAACAAGTGCAAAAGCCACTTATATTTCATATGAAAAATAAGGAAATATTTATCTTTTCTCTTCTTTCTTTCTTTCTTTCTTTCTTTCTTTCTTTCTTTCTTTCTTTCTTTCTTTCTTTCTTTCTTTCTTTCTTTCTTTCTTTCTTTCTTTCTTTTTCTTCCTTCCTTCCTTCCTTCCTTCCTTCCTTCCTTCCTTCCTTCCTTCCTTCCTTCCTTCCTTCCTTCCTTCCTTCCTTCCCTATTTTCTCACTCTCTTTCTCTCCTTTTTCTCTCTTTCTCTCTTTTCTTTCTTCCTCAGAAACTTGACATTTCAGCCACAGCAATAAAAAAATCGGAGCAAAAGGCACCACAACGCATTGACAGCTCTGGAAAGAAAAAAAAATCCCACTTTCTAAGTCTCGGGGACAGCTTTCACTGTAAATAAAAATAAAAAAGAGCAGAAATTAATGTTTGTGGTCAGTCCTCAGCAACCACACTCTTTAATGCAAAGCAATTGCATTTTTACCTGAACTCTGTGACAGATAGCTGAGGCACTAATGTTTTTCTCTGGTAATAAGCTGGATATGGAACAGAGCTCCTTTAGAATATGTACGGTAAAGTGGAAATGCATGCTTTGGTGACTGCTAGAAAGCAGGCCAAAGATATGTCAAGTCCAATTAATGTCAATAAGGAACATCTGTATTTAGGCACCCAAGTTACTTAATGCAAACATTTCATAATTATATACTATAGCACACATGGAGCATTATGAGATGTGGTGTCCCAGTGTGAATAATATTCACATTTTTCAGATCAGTCAGCAGTCTTGGTCTGGCTTTGGCTCAGCTTGCAGTCTCCCTGTAAGAGCATTTCTTTATAATATTGAATTAAGTACAATCCACATTTTTTCTCTTATCTGTGAAATCTTGTGGTTGTGGCTTGACTGTTTTTATAAAATGAAAGATCCAAGTGCATGTAAAGCTAGGGGTTTGGGGGCTTTTTCTTTTTTTTTTTTATTCCTGAGACATCTGGGTTTTTTCTTATATGCCTGAAGTCTGGAAGGAAAGGTTCAAGTGGATGAAGCAGAGCATGAAAGGCTCAATGTCTAAAAGGATTCTTCATCTTCCAGGCAAAAAAGCAAAGGAGCAGAACAGCAGGAACCTTTTTCCCCCACCTGAATCAGTGTGAAAAACACCTTAGCTCAGGCAGAGGCTGGAAGAGATACCAGCATTTCCAGTCTGGGAATCTCAAAACATCCTAAATACTTGTAAATTCAAAACCAGCAATTGTTTAAACAAATGGGGCAGCCACTGTAACTCTGCTGCCACCCACACGTGGCTCTGCACTCCAGGATGGGCTCCTGCAGCTGGGGGAGGCTGCTCAGGTGGGGCTCTGGAGTGGGGACTTTGGGGATTTTAATCCCCACTTTAGAGGAACTGCTAAGAAAAGATGGAAAATCCATCTGGTGCTTGATGGGAAACACATCCCAGGCAGCAGAGTGCTCTCCTTGCTGGGAGGGGCTTCTGCCACGAGCTCCCTGGAGCCCCCCAAGTCCCAGGGGACAGAAAAGGCTGCAGATGCTGAGGTAGGAGCTGGTCTGAGCCCCCCAAACTCCCTTAGACAAGGGGCAGGGAAAAGGTGCTGAAGATGTCAGCCCCACCTGATCCAGCAGGTGAAGAAAAATCCAGTCCAGGAAGAAGCAGGTGTCAAAATGGGCTTGGAGAAAATGGAATACCAGCCACTGGGTGACAGTTCTGCCCAAGGATCAGCCAGCAATCCTTGAGTCTCCTTCACCCAAAAATCCTGGCAGCCTTTCCCAGCCCCACCTGCCAAGAGGAGCTCTGCTCTGAGCCAATCTCCCACACTGTTTTTAGCAAACTGCCACTGCCACCCCACCTATTTCAAGAAACATCCAAGCCTGAATACCCACTTCCCACTCTGGATGTGTTGTGTCTTGTCTGGCTGGTTTTTTTCCTCTTCCCTTGTGCCTTTGGAATACAATCACTTCAGGGCAGGCTCCACTCATCTCTTTGGCACTTGACCTGTTCTTCCTCGTGTACTCACTGCTCAGAGCTCCTCTGTGAACTTCACTGGGATCATGCCTTGCTCTCCTGTGATTAATAGTGCTCCAATCAATCACCTTGGCTTGTGTTCAGGAGAGAGGAATGCACAGTCACATAAAAATTCAGCCAAGTGTTTCAAAACATCTAAAAGAGGCTGGGTCCTCAGAGGATCAAAAGTTCTGGATATTAGCTTTTTTACCAAGTTTATTTTTTACCAGTGGAAACTTTTCCACTTTACACTTGGAATTTAAAAGTTTGGGGCAGGGAGAATTATTCATCATTTAGGGTTGAAAGAGGGTCTGTGCAGACCGTGGTGCAGAGCTCAAAGCAAGGCCTTAATGCAAATGTTGCTGCTTCAGTTTCTTGATATAATTAACAATGGTGGTAAATTTTTGCTAATTGAGAAGAATTCTGAGTGATTCAAAGCAGAAATAGAAGGAAGTAGGGAGAAGAGGGAGGGAGAGGAGAGGGAACTCTCCCAACCTGACTGGACATGGACTGGTGGGGCCATGGAAGACCTAAACACCATCAGAAGGCAGCCAGGAAGAGCTTTTCCAAGTCTTGCCTGAGGAATCTGTTCTAAAATCTTATTAATGACTAATGGGATTCCTGTATCTTCCTCCCACGCACTGCTCTGAACCTACAAATAACAGGATTTGTGTGCCTGCCCTCCTACACACCTCCAACCCTCCAAGAAAGGCTTTGGGAAGAAAACAAACTTCAACGTGTGCACGTTCTAATGAGGAGCAGGCAGGAGGAGAGCTCCCATCCCAGCTGGCTCAGATCCAGGGATCCCAGCACTGCATGGAGAGGGTGGAAACGGGCCTGCAGCCAGAGGAACAGGAGAGATTCCTGACAAGTTTGAAGGGAGAAGTGATGGCAGGAAAGGAACTGCACATCCTTGAGTGCCTGTGAGTGGGAGTGAAGGACGGTGGTGCTGCTGAGGCAGGAGGGACAGGCAGCTCTGGAGCCCGGGTCTGCTGAAAGAGATTTCCAGCTTGCCCTGGGTGAGATTCACTCCAGGGCAGGGGAGGGGAGGAAAAGGGGTGAGGAGAGCATTCCCCAAAGCTCAGATCCTGCAGGATGGTCTCTGACAAAGCTTGGACAGAGGGGATCCCTTTTCCCTCAGACATCCCACGTGGAGCTCCATCCAAGGCAGCGCTGGGGCAGAGTGGGCGCCCCATTCCCACTGATTTCCTTACTGAACACGGGGGCAGAGCCCACGGGGTGTCCTGGGTATCTCAGCACATCAGACACAGCTCCACGGGGCGCCAGGACTTGTTTTGCCATCTGATAGCAGCAGGGAGGGTGACTGGGAATGCACTGCAGTGCTTTGAGATCCTCACTGCAAACAAATCACCTGGACCAAAAAAACCCAACAACAAACAGCCTGCCTGTGTCCAGGCTTCTCTGCTCAGATGGAGCTTTTCTTGCTCACTTCCTATAAAACTGTTTTCAGCTTTCTACCAATGTGTTTTCTTACTATCAGTGTTGTTATTTTTTATTTCTTTTTGGTAGCTATTAAAATACCCAAATAGCTTTTAAAAGTTTCTCTGGGGACTTGCCCTTCCAACTCATTTATCTTAATTTTGAAGATGGAGACAAACTTCTTATTTATGTTTCAAAGATGACATGACATCAAAGAGTTTGAATATTAAATGCCTTAATTACAGATGAAGGCTGATAAAACGAGATCACTTCTGGAGTTTTATTAAACAGGAATTGCAACTACATTCACAGAGATTTAGGACTACACCAACCTAACCCCAAGTAGCAAAAGATTGTTTTTGGAGAGGGAGAATAACATTTTTCTCACTTGTATAACTCCAGTGTACAACTGCAAATTGCAACCTACAAAACCAACACTCCGAAATTATCCATCACACACTGACCATGTTGCTTTTCTTGCTGGGCTCTGAGTGGGTTTGTGATTTCAGGAAGACTTTTGCCACAACCAGAGTGTCACAGGCAGGATTCAGAGATGTATTTTCCCAAGGGGTCCCACTTTTCCTTGGGCAGGTTAAAAACGAGGCTTTATCTGCTTTTCTCTGACCTTTATTTTACCCTCACTCCGTGGCTGCCCTGAGTGCTTGGAGCTTGACAGAATTTTAGCTACTGGAATTGCAAGGGGACACCAGAGGAAAAACTGGTGTCAACTCCTGGGACTGCAAACACTGATTTTCAGTGGAGGGAACACCATGAGGGAACTTATTGCAAAACCTGTGATTTTCCTTGGTTGTGCAGGAGTCCTTAAATCAACTGGGGAATTGTTCCTCACCTAGGACAAAACTTTCTGTCAGTAGAGGACTGAGGGGGATCATGTTTGTGGTGGGAGTTTTGGGGTTTTTTAAGCCCCAGATGGCAAGCAATTAGCAGAGTCAGTCAATATTTACATTACATTGCATTCATCATTTGGGACTTTGGTTTGTCCAGTCCTAAGCAGGGTATGAACCCAGCAGGTTGAAGAAGTCTCCTCAGGGCAGCCAGTCTGGGTGTTTAAGAGGCTTTGATTATGTGCAAATCGCTCTTTTACAGCAAAAGGACTTACAAAAGCTCCCAGAGTCATTTCCACCCAGAACCAAGAGATTTCCAAGGATCCCGTCCAAAACTCTGCAGGATCAAGCTTTGTACCTGCCCTTCCCGGTGCAAGGTAAGTTATAATTGTACCCCTTTTAACTTAATGAAGTTTTGGCAGGGAGAGTTTAGAACAGTCTCGTTTTGCAGCGAGTTCAGCCCCAGGTGTGCCCGGGTCTGTCAGGGGATGGGAGAGCAAACGTCCCCCAGCACGTGCACAGCTCACGGGCACGCAAACCCGTGACAAATGAAACCTCCAAAGACCACAAAGGATCTTCACAAAGACCTCACAAAGGTGGGAGGTCTTGGACCAAAAAATAAAAGTCGCTTTCCCTGTTTTCTAATGATTTGGGTTGTCCTTTTTGCAGCGATACCCCCAGGACTGAGCTCTGAGCTGCTCTGATGGGGTGACCCAGGTGGAGCTGGAGCGTGTCCAGGGAAGGGAATGAAGCTGGGGAAGGATTTGGGAAAGCTGAGGGAGCTTGGGGGGCTCAGCCTGGAGAGAAGGAGGCTCAGGGGGGACTCCTGTTTTCTAATGATTTGGGTTGACCTTTTTGCAGTGGTACCCGCAGGACTGAGCTCTGAGCTGCTCAGATGGGGAGCTGGAGTGTGTCCAGGGAAGGGAATGAAGCTGGGGAAGGATTTGGGAAAGCTGAGGGAGCTTGGGGGGCTCAGCCTGGAGAGAAGGAGGCTCAGGGGGGACCTTCTGGCTCTGCACAATTCCTGACAGGAGGGGACAGCTGGGTAGTGTCACAAGTAAGAAGTGACAGGACAAGAGGAAACAGCCTCAGGCTGTGCCAGGGGAGGTTTAGATTGGATTTCACCAACAATTCCTTCATGGAAATGGCTGTCAAGCTCTGGAAGTGGTGGAGTTGCCATCCCTGCAGGGACCAGAAGCTGAGCAGTTGTGACACTCAGAGTTCAGGGGTGGGGTTGGCAGTGCTGGGTTAGAGGTTGGACTTTGATGGTCTTGAGGGGGTTTTTTCTGCTTAAATGATTCCATAATTCTGTGATTCTGGAAAAGGTTTTAAAGCACAGAGCCCCAGATTACAGAGGCAGTAATGGATGGCTTGAGCAGTCCAACTGTCATCAGCATTTCAGGATTTGAAAATCCTCATTTTGCTTTCCCTGCTTTTGGCTGAGGTCAGAAGCTGAAGTTTCACTGACCTTTCCTGATGCCTGAGTGTGAAACCCCTCTGCTCATTGTCCCAGAAAAGCCAAACCACTGAGGAAGATGTTTCCTGTAGTCACTCTCTTATTCTGCACTTCACACAGTAGCAAGAGCATTTCAGCAAGGAACCTGGATGTAAGGCTTAGTTTTAACTTGCTGGTGACTAATTTTAACCACATTTGATGATAACAATTACTTTCAGCACACATTATCCCATCTTTATGAGCTTAATGAGTTGCTATCCATTCCTTCTATTTTAAGGTAGCTATGAAGTCACCTTTCATTGATATTTATTTTTTTTCTTCAAAACCCAGAGATGTTTGGGAAGATTCATCATGACTGAATCCCTAAGTGAGCAGCTCTGGGAATGGTGGGTGAATTATACCAAAAACAACATCCAGAGATGACAACCAGCAGGGTGTTTTCCTTCTGGGAAGAGCCCAGCTTTCCAGTGGAGCTTTTTCTCCATATAGAGTAGTATATTTGAGTAGGGCTGGATGGTGCAAAACCCTTTAAATCTGCCTGGGCACAGCCATGAAAACACTCCGGGATCTTCCTTCCAAAAAAATGAGCCAAGTCCTGGCTGGCTCAGCAACAATCCTGACCCTTTTCTTCCTCTTCTTGCCATAGGGTTTATTGTCCTGCACATTTGAAAATTGCTTTGGTGATGGAGATGAGGACCACAGGGAGTGGTGCTGCCCTGTCCAGGGGAGCCCGAGCTGGTGCCAGCTCCCTCTCTGCTGTGCCTGCAGCTGTGGCATCTCCAGGGACAGGCAGTGGCAGATCCCAGGAATGTCCAGCCCCACTGCCCCTGGCACATCCCACCTCCCAGCCTGTGCTGCGCTAAATGGCTCCAGCCTGAGTAATCCCGTTCCAATTGCAATTTGCATAATTGCCTCCTGCTTTCAGATCTCCTGCAGTTCCTTTTAGGTTAAGCCTTGTTGTCTCCTTATCCAAGGTGGTTGTTTAATGCTGTGACTTGCTTTAAAACGGCAACATCTTCCCCCCCCAGCCAGCTGCACTTCCAAGGGTGGGGACACGTGTGCCAGTACGCTTGAAAATTGAGGTGTTTTGGAAAGAAGGCACGACAGGCTTGCTATCGACATGCACAGCAATAAATCAGGGCCAACATCTCCTCCCCAGAGCTCCCAGTGCAAGTCAGGGGTGCCGATGTTCCTTGGGGAGCTCTGATTTTGCTGTCTTTGTACTTGGTGGCTGTCACAGCCTGGATTTCAGTGCAGCAGGAGCTCAGGGAGCCTTGATTTTGGGTCAGAAATCTGAGGGATGACACGCAAGGTGTGATCACACCCCTGGGCACTGCCAGCCTGGCCACGAGGTCAGAGCTAAGCAGGGAGCAGGGAAAGAGGTGGAGGTGAGCTGATCCAGCACCTTCAGTGCCCACTGGCACCCCTAAAATTCCACGTGGGATCCATTTCAGGGCAGTTCTGACTGCAGCTCAGGGCTCTCCCTGAAGCAAGCAGGTTCCTTGGTGATGGGCATGGAATCCTCTCCCTGCGTGCTGAGCTGGCATCTGGTTTTTAGCTGGCAGCAGCCGAGGGCACAGGGCTGAAGCAGCCTGGACAGAAACCCTGCCTGAGTGGAGGAATGTCACCTCTCTGTGCTGGCATTTGCAAAGCAAACATGGCACAAGGAATGGGGTGGCAGAGAAAAGGTGGTGCCCTGGATGCAGGAAATTATTCTGAACTTTTCCTGGCGTGCTCCTGTCTCCTGAGAGGTTTGCAAGAAGGCAGGAGCTTCACCTTCACCAGCTGATGATCAAATCTGCTCCAAGAGCAGCACGAGCAAAGGCACATTTGGCCTGGGAAACATCACAGGAGGCAAATCCATGAATATAAAGAACTTTAAAATTACTTTAAAATGCCTTTAAAAATGCCTTTTTAAATTACTTTAAAATGCCATCCCTTTATAGAAAACAACAACAACACAAAAGCTGCCTGTGAGGATAAAACAATGAGTTTTGTGGAGTTTTTATGGCAGTGCTTCGTTCTCATCTACCTTGCACTCCACCTGGTTGTGCTGTTGACCACGAAGCCCCAGCCTGTGAGGTTATCTGGAAAACAGGAAATAACTTGTGACTAATTCCCTCTCCATGTGCTGTGAGTCAGAAATCTTGGAGACAAGGAGAAAAAGAATAGCGGGGGGGAAAAGAGCAGACCAAAAAAAAAAAAAAAAAAAAAAAAAAACCAAAAAAAAAAAAAAACAAAAAAAAACAAAAAAAAAAAACCAAACAAAAAAAAATTTAAGAGTTTCCTGAGCCAGAGAAAGGAAAAAAAGGAAGTGATTTTCCCCTTTAGAGCCTTGTGTGAGAGTGCTCAGTGTCAAAGACAGGTGTCCCATGGCTGGCACAAGAAGCCACAAATCTGAGCTGTATGATTGCTTCTGGTTCAGCTAATTTGACTAATTAATACATAAATACCACCTCAACGTGTTGATTTCATCGTTCTTCAAAACGTGCTTCTGCAGCAGGAGGGTTTGTGCCAGGCTTTATTTACCCAAGATCTCTCCAGTAGGCAAAAATATATAAAAAAAAAAAAAAAAAAGAAGAAGCAAGCTCTCTTTCAAGTCCTGCTTGCTCAAGTTTTTATTCAGATTTAAGTTTGTCTTCTCCAGCCTTGCAACTCTCTTTTATTTTTTATTTCCCATTTTTTACAAGAATTGTTACAAGAGCAAACCTTTCTATTTTCCATGAGGAGAGCCTCATCAGTTCCCTTTCTCTGGTCTCCCACTCAGTTTTTTTACCCATCTATCTGAATTATAAGACAAAATAACATTTTTGAGGGGGAGACACAGAGCCCTTAACTGTGTGAACTGGGAAATTTGTGTGCTGCAGTTCTGGACCATCAAGGACAATCCCCCAATACCTGAGCTGCCACTTGGCATTACTGAAATCCTCTCCTAACAAGATTTTCATCCCTATTTGTAGTTCTCTCACCTGCTGGATCTCCCAAGGGAGATGCAAAAGTTGTTTGTGAGCAGAGTCCAGTTTGTGGCGTTTCTGTGCTGCTGAAATCTCCTGCCCCTCCAACCCCCAGGCTGAGGAGGGGCTCCCTGCCCAGGTCTCCCAGGTTCCTTTCACAGCTCTGCCAAGGATGTGGCGTGACTTAAATTAAACCAATTAACTTTTCAGTGCCTCAGCAGTGCAGGGCATACATTTCCTGGGGAGGGGGAGTTGAAGGATGCTCTGCAGCTTTGTAAAGTGCTTTAAAACACCGAGGCAGAGGCAGCAGAGAAATGCAAAGAGCTCTGCTTTTTTTGTGATCTCAGAGGCACCAAGTCACTCTGCAGGGTGGAAAGAGACATTTGACATTTGGGCTGAGAGCAGAGCTGTGCTGGAAGGATCCTGATCTCCAAATGGATGCAGAACACAAAACCCTCCCGTGGAAAGGCTGAGGATGATCCCAGAACAGCAGGATGGATACAGCCTTTCAAAAAAGGAGAATTGGGAAAGCACCAATGCTCCCTAAGTGCAGAATTCTCTGCCGTGGTCTCAGTCCCTGATTTGGGGTGTCACCAATGAAACATCACAAGATTTGTCATCAGGCAGGCAGCAGAGGAAGGAGGACTCAGGCCGTGCTCTGGCTGCAAGGGATTGAAGAAGAGCAGAGGGAGGGACAGAAGGGGCACACTGCAAACCCTGAACAGCACCAGGGCTGGAATTAAAGCCCGTTTCCCTGATTCCAGCAGCACTTTCAGCAGGCAGAAATCCATGCTTACATGTGGCTGTGTTGAGAGCAACTGGAATTGCTGCACACACAGGAACTCGGGACTTGGAAGAGTTAATTACTCTTGTGCTTGCACAAATTAAATGCTTGGGGTTTAATTGAGTCCAATAGGTCCGTATTTCATAGTTCTGAAATTAATTTGGATTTCTATCTGACAGAGGCTTTGCCTGCTGGGTGATTTTTGGAGTGATAAGGTCAGTGCTGCTCCGGTACTTGGGATGTTGTTGAGTGAAGAGCTACAGCTCTGTCACTGACTTGGGAGGCAAAACTGGCTGCTGCTGCAGGCTGGACCTGAGTGCAGTTTGAGGCCATCAGCCACCACAGAAAAAGGGGATTGAAACCCCCCTCACTGCTGGAGAGTGAATCAAATGCCTCATGCACCAGAATTATTAATTGTTAATATTAATTGAGATTAGGGTTAGTGCCTGACCACGGCACCCATCCCCATGGGACTGTTCTTATCCCTGGAGAACTGAGCTGCCACTTTTCCTGAGGGAGTTCCTTCAGCAGGGCATGGCCAGAGCTGTCCCCAGCTCCTGCCAGGAGTGGGTGAAGGAATGGGGCAGCTCAGGAAAGGTCATTTCCTGTCCCCTGGTGATCCTGGGGGACTGTCCCACGTGTGTCTCCATTTTCCCTTGGTCTTGGTGAGCCCTTGGTGCAATGCCACAGCTCCTGATCTCACTCCAGCTCCCTTCTGGCATGCAGGGAATGCCAGGAGAAGACCAGAGCTCACCTTCTCACCAGCCAGGGAATGACTCATGCTCACAGGGAGAACTGGATTTATCTGGGTGCTTATGGAATCTCACTGCACCATCAAAACAGAAATGAGAGGCCTGACCCACCTCCCCCACTGCAAGTCATCATAAGCCCATTGAAATCAATTAAGTTAAATACATGAAATTAAGATGAGGCCTGAAGTCAGGAATCTGAGCTACTTAGACCTAAACCTCTGCAAGGCTTTTCTGTATAGGAGATTTTCCAACCCCTGAAAACCATAGGTTCCTTATCATTGCTGTCAAGGAGCAACTCAGGCAGAATAAATCTTGAAAAAGTTCCTGCTTATCATAAAGCTCTCTGCATTGCTTCTGTGGTGGGTGAAAGGCCTGAGACTGAATATCCTCAGGGCAAAAAGCAGATCCTTTATGGAAAAAAAAATCAATAAGAGTACAAAAATCTATTTTAAGGGGTATACTTCACACACTTTACAGCACTGTAAGAAATTAATATTGAATTACTATAGATGGAATGATTTGGAAGTTTTATTTTGCCACTTGTGCTTGTTTACCTTTAGGAACTTGATCAGGGTCAGAGATGCTGCAGCCACACATAGGCTGACATCCAAGGGCCTCTGGAGTCAGTGGGAATTTTGCCACTGGAAGTCAACAGTTTTAGGAAGCCAACCGAGCAGAAAACCCCAAATCTAAATGGCTCAACGTATTCAGCTCTGTCAGAATGCTCAGCACTGGTCCTGGTTGGAAAATGTTTTATTGTGCCATGGAAATTTATAAGGAGAAAAGGAGTGGGAGGGGAGAGGTTTGTTGTTGCCAGCTCAGTCCTTGATGGAAATCCTCCCTGGGGAAGGGAGAGGGCAGACCCAGGGACCTGGCAGAGTCAGCCACAGAAATTCAGTCCCACAGAGTGAGACTTTCCTCAAATAAAATTTCCTCAAATAAGATTCTGGATTCACTTTTCACGAGTTTAACTCATGGGCAGGCTGGTACATCCCAATGGCCCTGCTGAATTCAGTAACGTGGGAAGAAAGTTACTTTTCTGGGCAAATAAAAACGTGAGGTTGTGTCCTGGGTTTATGGGCAATGGGAAGCTTGAGATGGGCTGGGAAAGGCAGAGGAAACTCCAAGAAGAAGGAGGAAAAAGGAAAAAAGAACAGTCAGGAACAGAGCCATGGTTAGAAACTGAGAAAAAATATAAAGATAAAACCAAGTAATGGTGGAGCAGCACGTGGGGAGCTCAGGAAATAAAGCAAGACTGTGCAAGAGACACATGATCCTAAAATGGGCATTCTGGAGGGGAGTGAAGAAAGAATGGGAGGTTTCAATGTACAGCAAAAATACTTTCTGCATGCAACCAACTGTTTTCATTAGAGAAACTGCCAGAACCTTGGCCAGGAAGAGAAAAGGAAGGAAGAGCATAAAGACAGTTGAAAACAGCAAAAAAAAAACCCAAGCCTAGCACTGAGGGAAGAGGAGGAAGCTCAGGAGATGAGGTGTTTAGCAAGGATGAACGCAAACAAGCACACACAGGGGATACTTCAGAATCAAGTGGAAAATACTCCACATGCCTTTCTCTCAAAATCCCACATATTCCTGGAGAAAACTGATCACCACCAAACCTGACCAGCTGCAGTTTTAGAAAGCACTCTCTCCACATTGCTCAGGGTGGGACAGGCTTCCCATTTGCCTCACTTTTAGCTGGCTGGCCAAGGGAGAATGGGAAAAGCAGAGTTTCCTTTTGGCCCAGTTTTCCTTGAAGCCTGGGAGCTGAATTCCACTCCTGACTTTGAATCATTGAGACTTGCTGTTGGAGCACAGTCAAGTCACATCCCTCACCTCCCTGTGATTCAAGAAGCCTGGCTTTTAAGGGAAAAAATATGCAGAAAGAGCCCGTAAAGGCAGGCTCTGGATCCAAGAAAAGTTGTGGTGGATTAAGAGATTAAAAGTGTGGAAGTCTGTGAAGATAAAATTCACAAAAGGAGGAACGTGGTGCAGCACCTCCAGTCAGATGGAGCTTTGTCCATTTTCCTGGGATTTTGGAGATGTTTCCACTGCCTCACAGGAGACTCTGGTTCCAAAGCAGGCTGTGGTAATGGTGTGTGAGGATGTGTGAATGCCAGCCTGGAACCAGCTAATTACCTAAATGGGGCTGGTGTCTGATGGCAACGGGGAGAAGCTTCTCCCACCTTGTAAATTCTTTGCATAATAGAGGAAATGAACCCCATTGTTTTTATGAACTCGTAATGAAGCGATGTAAATGGGATTCCAACAGGTTCATTATGCCCAGGTTGGTTGGTGCAGCTGGCCTGACCCTGACCTGCCGGGGGACTCGGAGCAGGATGTGTCACTGCCTGCCTCAGTTTCTCCATCTGCACAGCAGGGACACAGTGCCTTCACCCTGCTCATGGCAGGCCCTGCAGGACTTCCCTAAGTGGTGTTTGCAACACTTTGAATGCCGTGGATGGAGGGTGTTAGAGGGGGTCATGCATCACTGTTAGGCACACGTCACTTTTTCATGGATTTTTGAGAAGATTTTGTCGTGCTGACACCTCCAGGGTGTCCTTCAACTCAGATCCTCACAGTGCCTATCAAGCAAGCCTTCCAACCCTCCTCTCTCGAGGGACAGAGGATCCCTGTGCATTTGTCTGTGCCTTTATTTAATGAAGCAATTATGCCTGCTAACGACATTCTTCGAGAAACATCCTATCTAAAGTTTCCCACCATTCTTGCACTGGTAGCTTTCCCCCTTCCCTCCTCCTTTCCCTTATTAATTTATGAAGCAGCTAATTATGATCCCTGCAGGCTAAATAACTGTGCAGTTAGAGATGCACTAGATGAGTGGGTATGGCAAGGCAGCGCAGAGCATTTTTCTCTTCGCCTATTACATGTATTGTTTTAGGTAATTAACATCCACTTTGTAGTGGCAACACAGACGCCTTGCTGTCTGTACAGCTTCTTGGCTCAGCTCCTTGCAAATACTCCCTGGTACACTCCTTGCAAAACCATGTGAAGTGTTATATAATGCTCTAGGTTGAAAGGCAATTGTGTACATCCAGGTTATTAAACGGATCTGGATGTGTGTGCAAAGCCAACGTTTCAGGCCTCGGCCGAGGTGCCTTCAGCTTAGGATCACTTCAAATCACTAAAAGCAACCCAAGGAGACTTTCTCCCTTCCTTCTTTGCCTGTGCTTCCAGAATTTCCCAGTTTATCCCTGTAAAGACCTAGCAGAATGCTGATGTTTCAGGTCAATCATCAGCATTTTGGATATTGTCTGTGTGCTCGGCACTGGACAGCCAAAACCCCAAAGATTGTCCTCATCTGATAGATGTTCCTCTGCCCTGAAAAACAAACCAACACAGAGACTGGGCTGAACCTGGAGATTTAGCTCAGTGTTCTTGTGCCTGCTGCTTCCCAACCCTAGTTCAGTGTGTTTGTGGGAAAGCTTTGGAAAAGGAGAGTGGAGGAATTAGCGGGGAGGGAGGGGAAAGCCATGCAGCCTACGTGGGGCAAGGCCAAAAATGTGCTAAGCTGTGAAGGGGTTTGTGTGCCAGACAAGGTCAGGGCAAAGACAGCCCTGGAAGCTTTAAGATGTCCAGTTTTCCTGTTGCCAAGGAACACTCAGGTACGTTGGAATAAACAGTGTTTGAGGCAGGAAAAATTTATGGACGACTGGTGAATAAGATTGTTGTTATTATCAATGGGGTCTGCGTGCCTCTTGCACTCGCAGGCTTTTCACAGTCCACTGTCTGAGAAAATTGGTGCTCTCCAAGCTGAGTGAATGCCCAGAAGTACAACCAAAGGCCGGGGTGAAGGAAGGGTCTCCTGGTGCTTTGTGTTGGTACAAACCCCTGGTTTTTGCTCTGCAGGGAAAGCAGCTCCCCTCGGCTCAAATCCCCTTTGTGAGGCTGGCATGAGAAGAAGGGCACAGACCAAAACTCAGGCCCAGAATTATTTTAATGAAAGCAGCAAACCTGGTCATTTTTGCCTTCCCTCTGCCTACCAATCAATGGTGTGTGTCAGCCTGGGTGCTCGTGGAGGATCAGATAGGGCTGTCTGAGTGTGGGCTGGTGCTTTGCAAGTTTAATTGCACAACTCTGCTCCCAGCTCCGGAGCTGCTGACCTGCAGGGCCAGCCAGCCCCAGCGTGGGATGGCCACAGGGCCAGCTGGACCCACAGGGGTGGAGGGACAGAGCCCAGTGAGTCAGGGCAGCATGTCAGCCCCACTCCCTAGGACTTCCCTACCTGGGGCTTCCCTGGAGCTCTGATCCCTCCAGACTCGCTCAACACCTTCTTCCCCACCTTGTCACCCGTGCATGAACCCTGTGTTTGGATTCAGATGGAAAAAAGGCTCATCAGCATTTTGTGGGTATCATCTGCTGCTCTTCCTCATGAGATAGAAATCCATCCCCTCCCAAGAGATGTGGAGTTATTAATTGCTGCTGTAAATCAGCAGAGTGTGCTGTGAGCCAGCCGTGACAGATCTCTTGGGGAGCAGCTATGCAGACAAGATGGGTGATAAACACACAGGGAAGCTCTGTGGAATGGAAAAAGAGGAATAATTTCGGTTGTGTTTTTTTTTTTTTTCTTTCTTTTTAAAGAAAAACAGGGCAATTCAAGTGGGCAATTTCAAAATAAGGATTTATAAACTTTCCTTATTATTTTTTTCTGTGTAAATTGCTAATGCACAGCTTGATGGGTTTTACTAAAAGTAGTGGAAAATCTGAATAATATAATAGGATGCCCACAGGTAAAGGTGGGCAAAGACTGGGAAGGACAGAAAATGAGGACAATTTAATATTTTTGAGACAATCTACATCAGACTGGGCAAAGTGGGATAAAAGATCTCCACACAGAGTTTGAACTGTGCTGGGGTCCAAGGAAGAATGGAGAAACAGAGGAAGATGTCATCCAAGTCATGAATATTGGATGGAGCAGTTTTTGGCTGAATTAGACCCACAGGAGGTGCTAGATGTGGCTGCAGGACACAGACACTTTCCTGCAGTGCAGTGGGAGAAATCCAGTGCAGGAACCAAAGTAGCTGCAGTCTACACCAAGGCTTGCTCAAGCCAATGCTATTATTAGGTACTCTCATTCACAAGCCTCAAATTCACTAACAAATTATTCTTTAAAAAAAAAATATATATCCTCTCCATCTGTTTTCCAGCTTTTATACCAAAATTCTAATTTAAGACATTAACTGAAATGGAAAAAAGATTTTCCTTTCATTAACTTTGAGTGTATCCAATTTACATTTCATATGTTTCCATTATTTTTTTTCTTCTTCCTGAAGGGTTTGTTTTCTGGAGCACAATGGAAACACCACACTTCTTTTTTTCTTTTTCTTTTTTTTTTTTTTTTTTTCTGAAAGCATTTCTGAGACCTTAGAGGGTGCCACCTACATTTTATGGACCTGTCAATAGCTCTGGCCACCTTCCAAGTCCCTGGGGCATGTTAAGGAATTGAAGCTCCCAAGCAGAGGTACCATTATGATCCAGGACTATCCTGACCTTAATTATGTTTCTTAGTGCTGACACCTGCCAGTAAACACAGAAAGGGATGCACCACTTGTGTATTTATTTCTAGAGAGAAACGTTTGGATCAGAAGCAGCCGGTGGTTCAGAATGGACATTCTGCAGCTCCCATAAACACACTTTGTCCTGCACATGAAAGTGCCTTTCTGCATGTTTGATGTTCTTGGTTTGGCAGGCTGGTGATACCCCTGAGCCACAAACAGCTGGAGCAAATCCTGGGGAATAATCCACAAAATCTGCTACTGAGCAGTGCTGGGGATGGACAACCAGGAAAAAAACTCCCATTTCACCTGGTGCAGCTGTGCTGGTGCTTCTGAGCCACACAATACCCAGAATAAACCACTGCCAGAAGTGTCAGGGGATTATGAGGAACTGGTGGAGTTTACAGAAGGCACTGACAGCTCTGCCAGTCATGCAGCCATACCAGGGCCATGCCAAGAAAAGCATTTTGCAAAGGATCCTGCGTTCCCTCCGCTCTGCAGCTCGCAGATTAGAATTAATGCTTTGTAGTGGTATGTAAAAAAGCTCAGTGTCTCTCGTCTGGAAAGCTAAAAATAGGTTGGCAGTAAGAAAAGGGATAATAATTGCCAAATTAAATCAATATAATTTTTAATCAGCATGCAGAATAAATGATACCATTTTAGACTGAGCTGTAAAAATTGTCCCACAAACTTTTATGAGGAAACAAACACAATTCCATTGGCTGGATTTCCCCCTGTAGGTTCAGAAATTTTATTTTATTTACCAATGTAAATACATTCCATTTCCATACCCAGGCAGCCAGTCCAACATACATATTGATATAAGGATGGCCAACCTTTCATTAATATTAAAACCTCCTCTCTGCAATGGGTAATGATGATTTATGCAAAAAGCTTACTTTGTGGGAAAATGAAGTTTTGTGGGTTTGCACTTCATGCATTTGTCCTCTCCACGTTATGAATTCCTGCTGTTTGCTTGAACTCAGTCATTCCTGCAGGGATTTGAGGAGATTCTCCTGAGGGCCAAACCTTCTGCTGTTGTCATTGCCCCATTAACTTCTGGCTGTCCTGAAGTCAAAAGGACTCCACAACTTTATACAGAGAGTTCTTCTGAAAATATAAAATGAAAATAAGATGGCAAATCTTCTTTTTGAAGCTTCTTTGGCTGTTTCTTCCAATGTTGAGGGTGGTTTCCCCAGCGAAGAGGCTCTTGTGCTCGCAGACCTGATACAAATGTCTGTGTACCATTTTATGAAAAGCTGCGGGAATGCCAGTTTGAGATCATTTTTGTAAAATTAACATCTGCCTATCACAGAAACTGCACTGTCTGAGAGTTTGTCAAGGGTTTATTGTGGGATCATTTACAGTAAGGGAGCAGGACTGTGGTCATGCTGGTCATATTCAGATTGAATAATTCTTCCCAGTTCTAACATCCTGCCTCTCTAGGACACCCCTGAAACCCTCCTGGGTGTTTTGGAGCTTTCTTCCCTGTGTTTTGTTCCCTGTGTCATCGCCAGGATGATCAAGGGGATATTTTCAAGGCACAAGAGGAGCTGACACAAAATTTATTGCACACATTTTGCTCAGCTGTGAAGGCTGAACTTCCTCCTGAGCTGTGCTGAGCCCACACTGCAGTCACCCCGAGTTTACAGAAACCTGTGTGAATTTGGGTTTCCAGAATTCCCAGAATCTCAGGCTATCCTGAGCTGGAAGGGAACCACAAGGATGATCCAAGCCCAGCTCCTGGCCCTGCACAGGACACCCCAACAATCCCCCCTGTGCCTGTGATTCACACAAATCACCCACAAGGCTCAGAAACTGCTCAAAACCTTGAGGAATTCCCAAATTTGCAGGAATTTTGCCAAACCCAGGCCAAGTTTCAGGGTTGCAGGACCATTTCTCAGCTGGGTGGAACCCAATGGGCACTGTGGGACCTCGTGGTGGAAAATGCAGCCGTGGTGGAGGATCAGGGGATTATTTCCTCATCCCCACTCACACACAGACACCTCCTCGTAAACTGCAGCACAAACCCTCCTCCCAGTTTACACAAAGCTGGACAAAATAGCTTTTTATCTAAGCTCTGTGGGCCACGTATATGAAACGAAGTTGCCAAACACAAATTAATGTGTAATTATTTTTCTTGCCTGAATCACTTTCTTTCATGTGTCATAACATGCAGAGTAAATAGCACCACACCTTTTTACTTTAATTGTGGTAATCTGATCTCTCAGCCACAAGAAAGCCTCCTCTAATGCCTTCTTTAGAATGGACTTTCAAGGCAAAGCAAGAGCAGTAACTGTAATAATCACCTCTTCTTTTCTTCTGCTGTCAAAATGCAGGGGGGTTGTTAAACTAATCAAGGACCAGGACCACACGGCAAAAAAAAATAAATGCCCTAAAAGACAAACAGAGGTAAATGTTTGACAGGTAATTTAAGGTGATGGTGGGATTATTTTATTTTTTTTTCTGATTTGCCTGGTGACTAATTATTTATGGGGTAAACATGAGGCTGTCTGGCTTTATGGTAATATCATAATGGGAACCATGTTGTATTGTTTATCTGCTGGGATTGTCTCAAAGTTTTGAGGAGCAGAATTTAATAGTGGCAGGTGTCAACTCAGTTTGATCATCAAGGATCTCCTGTGCCCAGAGGATCATTAAGATAAATAGAATTTCATTAGCTGGGTTTGGCCCATATTTTGCATTAAGTCCTTGGAAAAGAAAGGGCATAGGGATTTACTTCAGAGCAGAAAATCTCTTTTACTATTTAAAAGAAAACTCCTTTTTCTCCTTATTTTCTATCACCTTCATTCCCTGACCAGTCACAGCTTAGGAACAAAAAGCTACATCCAAAAATGATCCCATGACAAAATTAAGTGGAGAAACACCAAAAAGGGTTACCCCTCCTGTTGCTTTCATGCTCTAATATCCACTGAGGTGAAAGAAAGTCCCCTCAGAGACTTTGGGGACAGCTGGGTGAGTTCCACCCCTGATCTGCTTGACCAGGTCTTGGGGAAGGTGGGCAACAACTGCAGGAGCTGGAGCAGCCCTGGGCCAGCACAATGGAGACAGCCTGGACAGAATGCAAACCTGAGGGTGAAGAACCTTGCTGGCCTGCTCTGTCCACTAAAACCACTGCCATTAGGTGCACTGAAATCACTGCCTTTAGCTGCACTAAAATCACCTTTTTCTGTGGTGGAAAAAGGTAGGAAATTTGAGATGCTTTGCTTGAAGCCAAGCAAAGCAGCCCTGTGATTCAGCCCCCGTGCTGGTGGGAAAGGAGAAAGCTTCCTCCCTGTCTGGGCTACCCATGGACTGAACACTGCTCCTCAATGCTCTGGAAAGGGCATTCCCCATTCCCTGGGAGCCCTGTCCCACACCCTGGTTATTTCCAGGACATCTTCAAGCTTTGAGGCCCATCAGTGCTCCCCCAGTGCCACCCAAGGGGCTGTGCTGTCCTGTCCCACGCGGTCACAGAGGGTTTGGATCACAGACCCTCGTGGGACCCTGAGGGTTTTCTCTGCAGCAAACAGAGCTCTGGGCGAGGCCTTCACACCATCCCTGCATCTTCTGGGTCTCCTGCTCTGCTCGTAGCTCCCTGCTGGAGCTCTGCTGCCCAAGGCCCTCGTTGGCCTCCTGTTTAGGTAAGATCTAATTACAGCCCTGCTGCCTTTGCTGGGTTTGGTGCTGGTTGCACCGAAAGCCCTGCAAGTCGTCACATGCTGATTTCAGCGAGTCTCCTGATTTCTGCTGCCAGGATCCAAGGAGATCATGTCAGCTCGTTATCCCTCCCGTACACACCTCTCCTGACCAGCAGAAGGAAATGACCAGCAGGTGGTTGTTCAATTTGCTAGGAAGAGTTCTGGGAAGCCATTCCTTTCCCCAGCTCACCCCGAGCTGTGTGCACTGATCCACCCTACAATACACTTGGGGGGAAACCTATTTAGCTGGTGAAGTGTCAGTTCATTTATCTTTAAATCATTTCTGTACTAACAACATCACTGAAGTCACAAAGATCTTAGAAATACCTTATCAAAGTCTTTGATGTCAGATTTACCCAACTTATCAAGCGGCTTAACCAAACATCCTCATCGCCTAATGCCAAAACATCCTCCTCACCCAGTCTAAACACATTCTGCTCACACAAATTAAAGCCTGACAAGGCCTTACTCCCTCATTACCCAGCTGACAAAAAATCCTCCTTCTGTGTCAGGAGCACAATGCTAGATGTAGCATCCTGCTCCTGTTTCTGCTGAAGGGCTCCCTGTCAAAGGCTCCACCTGTACAGCTCCCCAGAAGATCACAAATAGTCAATAATCCCAGCATTGTCTGCATTTTCTGTTCCTTCATGACAGCCAAGATGGAAAATAAAAGAGAGGAACAAAAGAAATTAATCAGTTGTTCCAAATAAAGATCCTTGAATTAGCAGAGAATTTGTTTGGTGCTTTGATTATCCCCAGCCTTCAGGCTCAGGATGGAGGATGGCCTTTGAGTCTATGCTGAGGGCAAAATCACTTTTGGGATGACCAAATCAAAGTGGTCATTCCTATTTACCTCAAAAAACGTTATCAGTGTTGCAGGGGGCAGTGGATGGAATGAAAAGGGTGATGTTAGAAGTCTCCAGATGGAGCTCCTGCAGCACCAAACTCCAGCCCTGGGTCTGGAGCCTCTCTCTGCTTTCGGGGTGAACCATCCACCCACAGACATGCACCCAGCATGGGCTGGTTTATAATAAGAGCCTCTTTCATCTAAACTAATCAAAGCCATCAGTTTAGAGGAATCAGTGTCTGCAGAGGTGCCTCCACCCTCTGCGTGAGAGCGAGATGTTGTGGATGCAAACAGGACGGAAGCGCCACGCAAACCTCGGAGCAAACAAAAAAGCTGCGAGGAAAACAAGAGGAGCTGTAAACTCCAACCACCCAGAGGGCAGGTGGAACTCTGGCAGTGAAGATTTGTGCTGCTCCTTCTGCGGATTGAGAAGAGCTGAGCTGTTGAGCAAAAGGATTTGACTCCTTGGAGTCAAAATGTTCAAATTTTGTCTCATGTCCTCACAGCCTGGTGCAGGTGTGAAAGCTCAGCCCCACAACAGCACAGCGTTCTCCACAGTGTTCTGCTTTTTACGTTTTTTAATATTTAGAACCTTCCCACCCTTCAGGAGGAACACCAGAAAGGGTGGCAGTGGTGTAAAGGGCAAATGGAACATCACTTAAAGGTAATTTTTCATGATTGGACAACCAACTTTTCTGACTGGAGGAGGAGAACAAAGACAAATGTGTTGTTTCAGGTCCATCTCTAGCAAACATTGTGGCAGCAAGAATAAAAACAAAAGTGCAGCAAAGTGAAATAAGGAATAAAAACAAATATAGAGTACTTCCATATTAAAAATGTTCCTTCTAAAGGGAGTGCACTCACACGCTTATGGCCTTCTGCATCATAGAGCTGGATTTTTAATTTTAAATGGAATATGTATAAAATGTAGGGAATATGTATAATATATAAAAAATATTTACAAAACATGTAAATAATCTCCAGCCCATTCAGGTGATTGAGATGCACATATTTCCCATAAATTATTCCAAGCTGGTGCAAATTTTGCCTTAAGTCATAGTCCTAGCAATGAAACAATTACTTCACATGTTTATATCTGTGAGCAAGTGGTTAAGTATTGAAGGACTTTGTTAAAAAAAAAATCTGTGAAACAATGAATTTTTAATTTTGATAAATTTTAAGTACTTCACCATTCAAATGCCCAGGTTAAGTGATGTCCTTTATTATTGGAACAGGAATCCTTGGTGCCTTGTAAGGTGCAGATGCAAGACCAGGTGTTTATAAATTATACAGTAAAACAAATATATTGCACTGAAGGCTCATCTATTATGAATTAAAACAGTAGCTTTAATCCTCAAATTTTATTCCCTGCTGGGTAAATAGTTGTGGGCTAGTTCCAAGGATGAGAACAGAACACAATGAAAAAAAGCAAAACAAAATATTACTTTATGTTGTTTGTATTCCCCAGCAGTCAAAAGGTTTAGAATAACAGGAACCTTTCAGTGATTTGAAGTGATGTCTCCTGACAGATTTTCCTGTGCTCTCTGCCTTCCTCTGCCTGGCATTCCCAGACAGGCAGCCTGGGTGACTCCCACAGCTCCTGGGACTGGTGGAGAGGGACAGATCTGGCACTTCCCTGCTCCAGGTTCCTGCTGAGGCTTCCCTAAAGCATGGACAAGCATGGGCAAGGTGCAGAGGATATTTTGTTAGGTACAGGGGATTTCCTCAGATCACTAACGAGCAATTAGATCTTCCCCTTTCTCAGACAAGAAATATCAAGGGAAAGAAAATTGTCCCCACCCTTTACCAAATGCCTCCCTCACTTCCTAGGAACCTGAAATGATTTTCCAGAAGTTCTCCTCACGGCTGCCAAATCTCATTTCTGTTGGGTAAGTATTTGCTGCAAGCTCAAGACAGGCTCCTACCAGAGGTTTTTTCCACCCCACCCTTCCACCCTGCATGTACATAACAAGGCAGTTATTCACGGCCTGAGCACAGGATGAGATGGAAACTCCTGGAGCTGGAGATGGGATTCAGACAGGCTGGGCAGTGTGGCAGCCCTGGAAGGAAGTTGGCCAAGAGCTGAGGACAGAAACATCTCGCAGAAGTTGTTCTGCTGCCTGTTGTTCTGGTGGATTATTTTTAGCCTGGTGTGGTACAGGAGGCATCCTGTTGTCCCACTTCCCTCCAGGGATGGAGGGTGAGCTCTGCAGGGCACAGCTCCACCTGAGAAGCTGGACCTGAAAGCTCTGACTCGAAGGTTGGGCCAAAACCCTTAATATGCCCCTCTTCTGGGTGAATAGATCCCATTTCTGTGAGTCCAAATGGATCAGGGGGAATGCTGGACAGCAGTGAAGCTCTACCAGTCCTGCCATCCAAGGTGGTCTGGTTTGAGTCACTTTGAGCACTTCTGTTTCAACATAAAGCTTCACCTTTGGATCAAGTTCCATTCAGGCATATGAACCTCCAAGCTGCACACAATTTTGGAAATCAGGAAATACCAAGATCTACAAAAAATAGCTCCTGACAAACACCAGTGTTTACACACATACACACAGACGTGAATAAACATCTCTTTGCAACACAACAGTGCCAGAAGAAGAATGCTGGAGGTGAGGACCATCTGCTCTGAACCCTGGTCCCAGAAGGCTGAAAGCCACACGTGGGATCCCTTTCCATGTTCCCTCACTCCTGTAATCCTTCCCTTTGTCACCTTGTTTTTACTGTAAGAGCACAAGCCCGATTTTGTCTTTGATCTTGGCTGTGGATTCAGGGTGCTGTAAAGGCACAGTAATTATGTCATCAGCAGCCTCTTGCCCCATGTGTGCTTGGGGATATCGTGTACCAACAGTAGCATTCCTCCCTCCACGTGAAGAGATCAGGCTGGAGATTATCTGCCTCTCATTAGTGCACAGAGCTCCTGTGAGACCTTCAGTCCTGCTACTGCCTCTCCTGTCTCTGTCCCACCTTTCTCAGCTGGACAGGGTTCCTGGCTCAGGTGTGAAAGGAATATTGGCAGATGTTTCTTCTGGTTTCTCCCAAATATCATGAGGAGCCAGAGGGCCAGACCAAGCTGAACGGTGTTTCCTACACAAAGTCAAGTGTGAGATCCTGTACAAGACAACAGTGAGGAAGGTCTGATGCTGAAGGGCATCAAAGAGAACCCTTTAGAAACCAAAATAAGTTCTTAAATAACAGCACAGACCAGAGACTGGGGCAGGAATCCCAGCAGGTCTGCAAACCTCTTTCCCAAACAGTGAAATCCCAGCTGGGATTCCCATAACAGCATTAACCTGAGCAGGTACAAGGAATGTGGCTACACCCATCTGCTCATTTTCCCTCCCTGCCTCTCACAGCCATACCCATGATCTACTTCTTCCATTTTGTCAGCTTTAGCATTCCCTTGTCTCCCTTGTCTCATCACATTCTCGTTCAGTGTAGCCATGTCTGGAGTCTAGGACAGAGAACAGTTGAGTGACCAAAAAAGTCTCTGGGGGCAACAAAATCCTTGGTCTCACTCTTTGTTTTTGCAGGACCTATGTCTTTGATTGGTTACAGGTTGATTTCAAATCTGAGTTACAATTTCCATAGTTAATCCATCCCTCCTTTTTGGGACAGAAGAGAAGCCAAGAGTTTTTCCTATTTCCTACAAGACAGCACAGGGGGAATGGCTTCACACTGACAGAGAGCAGATTTAGATTGGATATAGGAAGAAATTCTTCCCTGTGAGGGTGGGGAGGCCCTGGCACAGGGTGCCCAGAGCAGCTGTGGCTGCCCCTGGATCCCTGGAAATGCCCAAAGCCAGATGGGACTGGAAGAGTGGAAGGTGTCCCTGTACATGGTGGGACAGTGGAGATGATCTTTAAGGTCCTTTACAACCATGATTAACTCCATGATTTTATTTCCCCCAAGTTACATTCCCTCTTGTTCTGGCTTTAGCATTGTTGTCTGAGTCAATGGAACCCTTGAGAGCAGACATCCACCATGGCCACCATGGAAAAAAACTCTCTTAAATATAGAAATCTCATTGTATTTAGGTGTTAGGACAAACACAGGCACCAGGGAGTCTTCTTGAACCCCACCCTCCAGCTCTGCTGATAGAAAGAATCAGTCAAAGATCCATCCCCATCAGCAATGCTGAGAGGTTGTGGGAAGAGGCCAGGGAACCCCACAAACCAAACTCCTTTTCATAACAGGCAATAAAATCATCACTCTCTTAAATCAGAGTGATCAGTTTGTCAATCAGTGAACTCAAACAGGCTCAATGTCACAGTGAGCTTTGAAGGTCACCAAGCACATCAGCAGGGCTGTAAAAACCCCACAGAAATTAAAATCCTTCCCCAGCACTGACAGTGCTGTGTGAAAACCAGTGTTTAGCCATGTACCTGTGCCTGTAGGCAAAGGGTCAGGCTGATCCCTGCTGGGCAGCATGAAGAGAATTTGGGATTGTTCAATACTGTGGGTCTCCCCTGCCAGTGAAGGGGACACACAACCTATGGGCAGCACTTCGCTCAGAGCCCAGTTCATTTGTCATCAACATTTCATCAGAATCTCACACTTTAAACTCAACCATGCTTTGGCATCAATGGGGATTCCCAAGTCCTAATGTGACCCATGAGAAAAATAGCAGTTCAAACATCTTTTCACTTTATTTCCACCCATTGGTCTCAGTGATGAACCAGAGCTGTCCACTTTTAAAGAGGAGCAGGACATTCCATTGACATTTGCCCATTTTTATGCCATCCCTGGGTATCTGCTCTTAGGAACTGAGGCAGGCAGACCCAGAGACCTGACCTTTTTTATTCATTCACCTCCTCGCTGACCCAGTTTGGGAGAAGTGCATCTCGTAGTAAAGGAAATCGACAGCAGTACCTGTCGAGGTTCCAAGAAGTCTAAGAAAAGATAGGTGTGTTAATTTATTTTTGATACTTTTGGGTGGAGCCCTCCCACTCGTGGCAGGCTGCCACTGCATCACAAGCACGTTATCCTCTTGCTTCAGAGCCTCCTTCCCTCTCCCCCAGGTTTGGCTCGATGTGGTTCCCACTGCAGATGTCTTTGAAAATGTTCAAGCTGTCGTTGGTAGATGGAAAAGTAGATGCACAGCGTGTGACCCCTTTGTGAAGGAACTGTCTCTCTGCTCTAACACACAGCTCAGATCTTGTTATTATTCTCTGTGGTGGTGCGATTTTGTTTCTTTTTTTGGAAATCATCCCTACAGACTCGTTGTGATTAAATGTCTGATGTTTAAAGCTTCCATGAGCCTTTTAAGTCCTGTTTTGCAGTTTGGGCTTTAGGCCTGGGAGGTCTACAGTTCAAATCTCAGCACATTCCTCACTGCTGTTTTTAATTATGATTTGATATGGACATTATTGCTGCAGGGATCTCTCTCACACTTCAGAACACACAGTTTACCAAAAGTCAGGAGACGCCAATCAAACTGGATCCCAGTTCAAAAGAACAAGGCCTGTAGCGGCCTCATTTTGTGCCCAGAGAAGTATTTGGTTGATGTTTAGAAGCGACATACTTAGGGGAGGGAGGAAACATGAAAAGACCAAGGGGCAACCCAAAACCAAAAGGCTCCTATGGGGTGAGATATGCCCGGTCCTGGATCACCTGGGGAAGCAGCTTTGTACACTCAATATCTGCCCCTCCTTGGCTCCCTTTGTCACATCACCGTGACACAACAGTGCACCTTCCTTTCTGCAAGGCCTGCACAGTGCAGCTGGGGAAATGAGGGAAGGGAAAACAGGCTGACTTGTTGGGAAATTAATCCGTTCTGTGATGAGAATTCATTCTGCCTTTACATCCTCAGCTCTGGAATTTATTCTGAGGAGATCGAGGCGTGCTCCATCTGAGCCTTGTCTCTCCCTGCAGCTGATAAGGGAAACAGAGGAGCAGTGACCATCCCCAATCTCATGGCTGCTCACACCAAGCCCTACCTCTGACTGCTTATGAAAATCAGTTATTTTCCTAAGATAATAATAAAAAAATACAAATACAAATACAAATAATTTAAAAATAAATAAATAAAAATAATAAAAATAAAAATAAAAATAAAAATAAAAATAAAAATAAAAAAACATCCACATCTCCATCCCAGCTCTCCCTGTCTTTAATTTCCCAATACTGAAACAGCAAAAAAAGGTGTCTGGTTTTACACCATCTTTTCTGCTTAGCTTTGGGTTTCTTGGGAGTGGGTCTGAGCCATCCCAGCTGAGAAAGAAAGTCCTTTTCAGCAGAGCACGCTGTCGGGATGCTGATGACTTTGGCTGCAAGGCAGCTTTGATCAGGACCTCTACACTGGGTAAGTATAACCACAGACACTTTAGTAAAACTGCTTTTTATTATGTAAACTATACCCACGGCTGCCCTGAATTAAAACAATTTTCAGATGGGAGTCTTTCTGTGAAGGGACCATTTCATTTCACTTTGCTTCTTTTCTAGTTTCCTGCATTAAAAAAAGGGGGAGCCTTGAAAATTGCTTGAAATATTGCATATTCATTTTAAGATCTGCCACTGAGTCATATTTTGCATCAATCAAGCAGCTAAACTTTTATTTGTCAAGCTTTGATTGAATTTTGTAGTTAAAAATAAAAAGAAATGAGAGAAACAAGACCAAAACTGTATTTATAGCAGTCTGGGTTGGAATATAGAGTAATGATAAGGAATGGGTTTGGAAGATGAAAGAATGAGATTGGAACCTGTGTCTAACACCAATGAAATGAAAAGAAAGTCCTCAGGGTCAGCAGAAAAAGAGGGCACTGAAAGGCCAGTGGAACTAAAAAAATGACATTTTTCTCAGTGTTAAGATTCTAGGCAGGCACTGGCACAAAGACTTTGGAATCATACAAGTCCTGTATAAACAGTTGGATTTCCAGGTTCTGGGATTATCCACTTGGGATTTAAACATGACATTTGCATTCAGTTATCTCCCCTCTCTACTCATTTTATGGGTGTGTCAGGTATCAGAAAAATCAGACACTGCCAGGGACATCATAACATCAATCTGGGCTCTTTCTTTAGGAGGAACATTTCAAAATCTTGTTTGGAGCTTCCAGGCCCAAGAGATGCTTTTCATACCTTGGTCCCCAAGCTGAGCCTTCTCCCTGAGAATGGTGGGGGCCTGTGGCACTGAAATTATGGCAAATGTCCTGTTTTCCCCTTGAGGATGGAAAGGTGAGGCTTGGGATCCCAGCTTCTTGAAGTTCCTGCAATGCCTGTGTAATCAAATCCTTCATCATACTGCTGGTTGAAGAAGGCATGGGGACATGATAACTTGGGATAATCCAGAAACAAAGGAACTGGAAGTGCTCAGGATTGTAATCTGCATAAATGTGGGGATTTTGTTTTCCAGGGAATCCTCTGGGAATGTACAAAGAGACAGAGAGTTTGCAAATGCTGATAATGGTGACAGATCTGGGGGTAAAACCTTCACATGGCTGAGGCAAACTGAGACACCTCAGACACAAACAGGTTTTCTTACCTGCATTCTTCAGGAATTTTAGCAGCGACACACCATCATCCTAAAGAATCTTCACATGTGAACTATAACACAGGCAGACCCTTAGTCTGAAGTTTTGCATTCAGAACTGTAGCCCAAGAGCCTGGAAAGGGCTCTTTAGAATCACAAAGGCTCATTAGAGCCAGTGTCCTGCTCTGTCTGCAGCTGAAGCACTGACAGGTGGGCACACCTTGTCCCAGGGAGTCTCTGGGATGAGTTAATCTGCCATACACACAGATTTTGCTTTTTCTTTCAGGATTCTACTCCCTCCTCTCCCAAACTCTCTGTTGCAAATGTGCCAGCCTTGACAGGAAGGAATTTTACTACTCCATCCCACCACCAAAACAGCAGGACTGGAACAAAAGAGAGAGTTTTCTGACTTCAGTTAATTCCTTCTTCTCCTCTGGTTTCCCATCCTCACACACTGAGTTATTATTAAGATTAAAACACTTGCACACTATCAAGGTATCTGCACTCAGAATCAAAAGAATACTGTCATACATTGCCAGTTTGCCAGCACCATGTGCCAGACTTTCCAGGCTTCCAGCCTCAGATATCATCATATCAGCAAAGAGGAAATATCAGACGTTGGAGAAGTGTTGTACTCCCAGGAATTCACTCAGCCTTGTTTCCCAGCCAGCTTTCTGTTTCTATAAACACTGAAGGAGTTGCACCCAGCTCCTGAAGCCAGTAACAGGCTGGGCATGTGATGACTTCCCAAAGCCACATGGTTGCAGTTATATTTCCATACAGGCTCTTGCATATTTCCAACAGTTCCAGCCTAAGCATGAGGGTTTGTGGTATCACTAACCCAGACCGTGCTTCTTGCTGTTCTCTCTGTAACTAAAGCTTCTTAGGGATTTTTAGGCTCATTTATTTGTTTTTAAGGAAAATGTAATTTGCAGGTTAAGAAAGAGTGCAGGGGGGGTCAGGTCTCCTGGGTGCATCCTTCTGAGTTCAGTTACCAGCTTCTCCATGAGCCATCAGCGTGATAGGAATTGCACTTAATGACTGGATATAGAGCCCTTTGAGATCTTGGATGAAGCAGCTTATTGAGATGCAAAATATTCTTTTGAAGAAGAGTATTTCCTCATACTTCTGGGCATGAGTAAGAAAAACATGAGAGTAGATGATGTAACTCCGGGCCTGCACTGCTGGCTCCCGACACTCCGGTTGTAGCTGAGTTAGTAAAACTTTTATTTATGCTCCTATTCTGGCCATGCTTGAGGGACAGAGCAGCCCAAAAATGCTGTGTGCAGCCATCCCTCGTGTGCTGCAGCTTTCTGTCCCATCCAGGGCTCAGGGATGGGCTTTAAATTGGCATTTCTACCAGTCAGCCTTTGCTCCTTATTAATTAGCCCATAAATCCCTCTGAAATCCCTCAGGGCAGAGCGTCTGTGGCAGCACAACACCTTTGCACAAGACAAGTAAATCTTTTCCGAGCCAGTTGATCCCAGGATGGAGGAATGGGAGCCTGGAGGAGGCTGGATTTGGGTACTCCAGTGCCCTGGCAGAGGGAGGGTGGCAAGGCACAACGAGGTGCCAACGCTGCCATCACCAGCATCATGGAGCAGGTCATCTGTGCTGGTATCAACCTGCTGAATTTCCCATTTTATTTGCCCAAAATCATCTAAATCTTGCCCTCTGCTCCCCCTGACACTGACCTGGCAGCAGCCCCCACACCCCGACCCTCGTCCAAGTTCAGCCCATGCAGGCCCAGCTTTCACCATCTCCCAGTGGCTTTTTCCAGTCATAAAAGTTGTTACATGTTCCTAGAAAACTGAAGAAGTGTGATCCTTTCCTGCAGATGTCTGAAAAATCCAATTTACAAGTCTGCTGTGGCTTCCATCCAGCATCCCAATGCTAACACAGCTCTGGTGCACGAATTAATGCTGCTGAGAAACAAAATGTATTTCTGAGGGATAAACTATTAGAGGCCCAGGGAAATATTCATTTTGGGGTGAAAGAAACCCAAACAACTAAAGCACGAAATGAAGCAAAAGAGCACAGCTGATTTTTATAACTTCATTTATGTGTTCTGCGTGTAACCTAAAGAAAAAGTTTCCTGGAATTTTTTGTGGGGTATATCCACAATTTCTTTGACTCGGAGTTGTCAGGCTGGCCTGCCCACAGTGGGCATGTGTTTTCCATCCATGAGCTCTTTTTATGATTAAATGCATTGAGCATGTGTAAGAGCATGGCAATGCACAGCAGCTGAAATTCCAATTATTGAGTGGCTGCTAGAGGGGAATTCACTTTCACTCAATGTGTTTGAGGTGAGGACAGGAGGAAAAGGAGCCATCCAGAGACATGAGGGATGGGAATCGTGGGGCTCCCTGACTTGGCAGCAATTCCCAATTTTGCTGCCTCTGGAATGGGGAGAGAGGCCCAAATTGAAGTCTCAGAGCTCTCTCCTGGAGGAAGGGGAGGAAGGAAAGATCCCTGCCCAAGTCAGGCCATATGTTTCAGCTCCTGGCAGAAGAAAAGGCATTTTTTGGGTGCATTTTTTTGGTGCTGTGCAGCTCCAGCCCTGCTGTGGAGGAGCAGCCCAGCATCTGCGGGGAGCAGCGAGGCTGGGGCTGCTCAGAGCCTCAGCAAACCCCGGCTCCACCTGCACCAAAACCCAGCTGGAGTGTGCCTGGAACATTTAATAAAACACCAGTGCTAAATTCGGGCACTGCACTGTATCACCCATAGAGCTCCTGCCATGGGGAGGTCACAGAATAATCAGGGAGCACATCATGTCCAGTGTCCCTGTGGTCTCAGGAGATGACAGGCAGGCAGAGGGTTATCCTTTGATTTTATTCTGCTTTCAAACCATGAGTGAATGGAGTAGGTAGGTGTTGCAGAGGAGAAAATGTGAAAATTCAGGCTGGGAAGACAGACAGAACCTGGCTGAGGGCGTGGGTGTGTTTGGGTCAGAGCAGGAGTGGTGTGGCAATGCTCTGAGGAGGAGCACAGCAAAACTATGTGGAACCAGACAGCAGCTAAAGAGGAAGAAAATGCAACAGGAACTGGAAGAATTGTTATTTTTAAAACTCTTTCTCCCCAGGTCATTTTTTGACAGACTCAATTTTTCCATGTTCACCTTGGTTAAAGCATTATAATACCATTCATGCCTAGGAAAATGTGTATATTTGTAATTAAATGCAACGTAGCCAGCCTGTATTGCCCTGTGCCTAAAAATTCTTTGGTGACAGGAAATCTCCAATTCAGCTCAATGAAAATGTTGCCTGAGAAAGAAGTCGCTAGAGCCTGGGTAAGGCTCTCATACCCTATTTCTAGATACAGCTCCTTTTAACCCAACCTGCTTTTTTTTTTTTTTTTTTTTCACAAAGCAGGGATTAACCTGCAGTCAAAGCCACGCATGATTTTTCTGAGTCCCCCACCACAGAAAAATAAGAAAAGCCAAGCAACCCACCAGTGCCATGGTTTACCTTTGTGTGATTTTATAAATAGGGGCGAGAGGGAAAGAATTACACTTTGCCCCAGGTTCAGACTGCTTGGTAAGAATCTCAGACACTTTAAGTAGGCGCCACAAATTGTGTAAGCCCTGACCTGCTGGCTCGCTGCCTAGTTCACATGACAGAGATATCTGATGGTTTTGGCAAGGCAGATTGAGGTGGAAAGGTGCCTAGAAACCAACAGAAACAGGGCAGCCATCCTGAGGGGTTGGAAAGGAAACAAATCTCTGAGGTGCAGTTGGCATCTGGGGAGAAAGAAAGGAGTGGGATTTTTATTGTAATAAATCTGCTTGATTCTTTTCCTACCATACAGATAGGAAGCAGGAGGAGTACATTTATATTTTGAAGGCAAAGGAGTCCCCTCAATCCTCAGGAAAGTTTTTTAATGAGTGCAACACTGAGCTTGTGCTTGGCCCAAAGCAAAGCCACCCCACTTTTACTGCAGCTCCTTTCCTTGTGCAGCATCTTGTCTGCGGAATTTGGGAGTGTGAAAAACAGAATAACACACGTGCAACCATTGCTGCTCTGGGGTGCCTTTTCAGTCAGGGCATTTCCCCCTTTCCTCAAGCTGTCGCAGCAGTAAGGTGGAGGCAGGCAGCTGCCAGATGTGATACTGCCTCAGGGCACAATGTGATATCAAGTCAGGAAAATAAGATGTTGGATGCAGGAAGCATCACTCATAAAACTGCTGCTCCCAAGAATTCCCCCCACATTTTGTTGAAGTGCCTCTCTGCACTGACAGTCCAATACTTTCAAAAGTGAGCCTCAAAAAAAGATTTGCTTATCTACATTCAAGCACTGCTAAGAAGAAAGTAGGATCCATGAAGTGCTTTTTATCTTCTGCCACTACAATTCCACCACTCTCATACCCGGGGACAGTGCAGCAAAGAATAGATCAGTGAAGAACAGAATAACTAAAATCCAGAAAAAGTGAAGGGTGAAAAGAAGGAAAAAAGCCACTAAAACCTGCCTCAAACTTTTTATTTCAGCTATCACATGTTCTCAACCTCTTTCCACAGATAAAACCTTCCTCAAACTCTTTATTTCAGCTATCACATGTTCTCAGCCTCTTTCCACAGATACTTTTTTTCTTCCCTATGTTTCCTACTAGGAAATTGATTGGGGCTTTAACTGCCATTAGCAAATGAAAGACAGTGAGGTAATTAGGAATCGGGATGTCAGAGAGGGAAAATTATTTGCTGAGTGATTTATTGATGATTAATTTTGTTCTAATGTTCTTGCACACACCGAGCTCGCATTACTCACAAGCAGTTCATAACCAGGCAGTTCAAAAAGCAGCTTTGTTCTAATTGTGTTCATAGAAATACATCCTACAACTTGCTTGTCTGACTCCTCCACCACAATGGTGTCGTTTTTAAAGCCTCCTCCCTACTGCCATATTTATTTGATTTACGGGTAAAATTTGTAAAATAGTCCCATCAGAAAAGGAGTCCTTAAAGCATCTTAGAGAATCTATAACAAGAAATATTCACCAAAGGGCTCCCCTGTGCTATTAGTATTTGTACTGCTGTGGTGCCTGAGGCCCCAGCTGAGATCAAGGCCCCGGTGGTGGCCAGGGTACAACAAGATAATGAGAGACAGGTTTCCCTCACTGCCCTGCCACGACCAAAAAAAAAGGGAAATACAGTGAGAAAAGGTGGCTGAAGAAATAGATCTTGGGAAAGAACCCCCTTCTCCTGTTTCTAAGCCAGATCATCACTAAGATCATTAAATACGCCCCAAAAATATCGTTGTCAGGTATTGCTCAGGCTGGAGCTTCAGCTGGTGATGCTGGCACAGGTGCAAGCCACATCTTGCCTGTTCAAAACTTGAGTTTTGGAACAAAACAGCTTTGCCCTCTCTCAGCTGCAGGTTACTGAAGGAAGAAGAAGATCCCAAAGCAAGTTTGGCGCTGTAAAGTGAAATACTTGATCCGATGTTGCAATATGAGGCAGGAGCAGAAAGGCCTCTCTGGAGGGAGCAGGAGTTAGTGTTACTAACAAGACATCATTACTGATTTCTTCCACTTCTCAGGTTTGATTTAGAAAATCATTTGTGGACAATGATATTTTATTGACTTAAGTTCTTAAACAGAAATCCACAAATTGTGCAGTTGATTCTGCCAGGCCCGAGACAACGGGGCTAGCTCAGGGTTTATCTCCAAGGATTATAATGTGTAATTGGCAAAATGTCAATTCCTTATTATTGCTTTTCACAAGCCAAAAGAGCTGTGTTAAATTGGGGTTAAGGCTGACCTTACAGAACAGCAATTTAGGGTAATACCAATAGCCTTAAAAACACTGTATCACTAAAGCAAATCTGTTAAAATCCAAGAGGTCAAAATTAAGGTTAAAATTACAGCAAAAGAAAACATGTATTAATGGTATGGAAATTCCATGCAAACATTCCTGGCTCTGGCAACTTCAGAAGAAATTCTCATGTGAAGTAGCTGGTTTTTTAAGTCATCATCAAGTGTCATTATCATTTTCCCTCAAGAGAACGTTTGCTGTCACTAAAAAAGCTCTGATTCTATTGGGATAATCAGAGAAAAGAGTAGATTTTAATACAAGAAAAGACTCAAAGAACTTTCCATGTTTAATCAGGGTAAATCAAGCAAGATTTATTTAGGCAGAGGATATGATTGTTCCTTATAAACATCATAGTTTAGAGACAGGGAAGGGCATTAAAGTACAATGGTAATGCAAGAAAAAATAGGAATAAATTATCTAGGAGTGAACTTAGCTCTGGGTGAGGAGGATCCTTGCTGGCAGGGCACTGACATCCTGAAATAAACTCATAGTCTGAAATATTTGGGAAGGAAAAACAAGCAATATTCTGAAATATTTGGGAAGGGAAAGCTACAAGTTTAACTATTAAGGTATGGGTAGATAAATTCATGCAATAAATTACATTAAGGGGTTTCCTGTGACAGTCCTGACCTGAGGTAAAAGACCTCTGAGATCTTTCTCCTTGTCCGTGACACAACTGATGCCAACAGCTGGTTCACAGGAGAGGGAAGCAAGAATTCATCTCTGTTAAGAGCTGCCAAGGCTTCATAGCTATTTGAATTAGATTTAAAAAAAAAAAAATGTGGGCATTCAACTGTGTACAAATTAATACTTCATCATGACTGAGATCAATAGGAAATGGCAGCCAGTCTGAGAACTGGAATTCGTGGGGCATTCCCAAGGGAATTCTGTGTATTTGCTGTTTTGGCAGCTTCTACCAACTTCCAGTTACTAAGAAAAACATGGGAAAAAATGACCATTAGGGCCATAAAATGAATTCAAATATAGCCCTTGTGTGAGATTTCTATGAATTTTAATTTAATGGGGAATGTCTGTAATGTTCTAGTAAATGTTTCTGGACCAGGGAAGTCAGATGTGGAAGGCAAGAGTTATTGAAGAATCTATTCCTTCTTTATTTTGAGTTCCACAAGATTAACTGCTTCCCTTGTAAGTTTTTGGAAAGTTAATTCTGCCATCAAAAAGCAAATGCTGCATTTACAGGGAGAAAGGTTTAACAAGCACAGGAAAATGAATGAACCTGTGCTCATATGAAGCATCCAAGTTCAATCACTTCATAGTAAAAAGCATTTTCATGGCAGGGGTTTTTAAGTGCTCCTGGTATTTATGAAGGGAGAGAGACCCTGAACTTCCCACGTGACTTTTTAAGTCTCAAGGCAGAGCAAAAATAATCATTTGCCTTCAGACTTGCTGTTTTCAAGAAGGATTTCTTTCCCTGTTTTCACAGCAAGTCCTGTAAAGGAAAAGGAGATGGAAGAAATTCTCCAAAAATAAAAGAGAACAGTGAGTGAGTGTTGGCTGTTCTGAGCCCATCCAGGATTCAGGGAGGTTCCCAGCTCCTTCTGAAATCCCTCTGCACATCACAGCCCTTCTGCTCAGCCAGGAGAAATCAACTTTTAGCACCAAGGCAGACACAGTTGAGGTTTTTTCTCTGCAAACTTTGCTACAGATAATTACTTTTTTCCCCCCCTAAAAGGCTTAGGAAACATCCTGAAGAATCTCTGTGACAGGAGCAAATTTAATAGGAGAAGCTGAGATATTTACACTTCCTTTAGCTCCCTGATTTTTGGTGCACAAGTGTCTGTGAGTCTCTTCCTCTGTGTTTTTCCACACTTGGTGAGACAGAGGAAATCACTGAGTGCTGTGAAATATTCCCATTTTTGGGGCAATGGGTTGTCTCACATTCGGCAAGGGAGGACTGACTCCTATCTTCAAATTTTCCTTTTTAGAGCCCAAACCATTCCATGACTCCATGATTTTGTAATCTTGTTCCTTCCTCAGAATAGCTCAGGTAAGATTTCATTCAACTTTCCTGGATGGGATTGATTTTCCTAAAGTGCAGCAACATTATTTCCACCCCTGACATTTTCTGTTAAGTCAGGCAGCTCTTATCAGAATTGTGGAATTGAAGAAATCCACATCAGTTTCTCCTATTCCTTTCTGCTTGTATGATTAAAAAAAAAATAAAATAATAAAACCATTTTATTACAAAGTGCATTTGAAAGGCCTTGGCTTGTTACTCTACAATTAGTGATTTTGTGTTGGCACCCCAGGCCCAGAGCCAAATCATAAAAATAAAGGAGAGAGGATGAAATGTACACACTTTTTGTGATATCATCATAGGTAAACAAAGAGGCAAAGCAAAGGCACCAAGATGAAGCTGCCAGGACTAATAATTGGGTGGGATGTGAGGCACAGAGTGAACAAAGAATGAGAAAAAGCATCCAGTGTTCCATGGCTGTACTTCATAGGTGCCCACAGGACACTTCTCCCGAAATTCTGGCACATTCAGCTTCCAGAGTTGCTCAGTTGTAAGGCTCTGTTAGCCTTTAATCTTGGATATTGGATATTCTTTTATCCTAAAAGAAACCTAAAGCCTCACGGTGCTGGAATATTTGTTAACCAAAAAGTTCTCTAAGCATGAAGAAAAAAAATTCATTTTCTAAGAGTGGGCACTTAAGTTATAATAAATGTGAAAGCTCACACTGACATTTTCTTATTAACAGGGATTTTTTCCTGGTTATCCACTTGCTCAATACTTGTTAGGGTCAGTACCTTTCAGCCCTCCACCTTTCTGCAAAATATATCTGAAATTAATTAATGTGTTCAACAATTAATAGAAATGGAGAGATAAACACGCACAGGAAGAGAAACTGTGAACATCTTTCCCTAGAAAGCAATATATACAAATGGCATTAAATAAGATGCAGGGTTTAGTATGGAAAACACTGCAATAATTTGTAAAATATGAAATTTTTTTAAAGCAAATGTTTGTGTAAAAGGGCTGAAATTAGATGTGTGATACTGTTAGATGGGATAAATCACAGTTTACACATTGCAAAAGGGTTCCTGTGTCAAGAGTTCTCAAACATTTCCACTTGAGGAAATAGATTTTCTCATAGATAATTCTTCCTTGCTTTTGATTATAAAATATCTCATGTGTATCTAGAGTAATTTGCTTGCATGGGATCCAAGTGCAAGCAGGAAACAATTCAGACTATTTTACATTGTCTATTAATTAAAGCAGAAAGAAATTAGGAGGGGTCACAAAAATGTCATCCCTTTGAACCAACCTCAAAATGCAGAGGAAGAGCCCATAAAGGGCAGTAAAAGCTGTGAGACACAGAATAAAACACCTGAGGTCAATGACTGTGAGGTGCAAATGAGGCCCAGGACACACCTTGTGCTGAGTGAACGGGCTGTTTATTAATAAACAGAGATTGGTATGTGGAAAACAATATTTTTCCGTCTTCATCCTGAGTCAAGTAAGCAGCATTTAAGCCAGGGTTTAATTGGGCTTTTTTTGTAGGCAGCAACTCTGAGAAATTCGGATTTGAAGGAACTCTGAAGAGCTGGAATTTTCCAGTGCTGCAACTTTGCTTCAGGGGGTCTTGGCTTTTATTGAATGGTCCTTGGATAGAAGCAAAATAAAACATGGCCTTGGCAGGGGAAGGGGATAACGTAAGAGGGAAAGACAATGGTGCAGGAGTCCATGGCAAAAAATCAAAGGCAGGAGTTGTTACACTCATCAGATTGAAAGCAGTGAGGAAAAAAGCAGTAGCAGCAGGACGTAGCTGTGAAAACAGAGACATTGTTTTTGTGCCCTGTTAGACTCAGCACCTCTTACTGGCACTTTTATATCGAAGTTCTTGTCCTGACAACTCATTTACCTCCAGTGCCATAAGAAATGGATATTGGCGCATTCCTGGCGTTACCTGATTCATTAACTAATAAAATATCACTAATTGCAGAGATGGAGGAGCAAACCAGGCCTGTGGAATATTTATTTTGATGGCTGATAGCACTGCTGAGCACTGAGAGGGGAGGCTGCTCTGATGTGTTTTGCAGACAGAACTGTTTGCCTGACAGAGCATCACATTAATGAGGCAAACTCTGACTTTTGCACAGTGGAGAGATCAAGACGTAAATATCAGGGTGTAACCCAGCAGAGGAAAATCCTCTAAAGACTTGCTGAAAGATGTGGTATCAAATGAATTGCTTACTTCTTAGAGACTGCTTTGATATTTATTGGTTCAAATTGCTCCACTGACTCACTCTTGCATAAGCTTTCATGCCCCATTTTAATCTTGACATTTCGGGAAGCCAGGCTGAGGCAGGGTAATGACTGGCTTTACAAAGGATCAAAATGAAAAAGAAGCTGGGCTGTAATAATTATAGCCTGTGCAAAAAAAGAAAAAAATATATATATACATTGAGAAAACAGAGTGAGAAACAATCACCCAGTAATGAATGGGGCAGTAATGCCAAGATGTTTAGAAAACAGAGCCCTGACTTTGGGAAATCAGGCAGTGCTGGATTTGTATTTTAAGGTACACAAATAGTTTTAGTGTCTCTCTGGGAGTGTCATCTTCTCCACACAATCTCCTGAGATCTTGGGGATTTATCTGGGAAATAAACTTCACTTGCTCCCTGAATTTGGGGGACATGGGACAACAACAGAATAGGGAAGGCACTAAAAGGAGTGAAACCTACTTTAACCCTTCCAAAACATGTTCCAGCACTGCAGCTTCTATTTCTCTTCTGCTGGTACATGTAAAATGAGATTTATTGTTCAATACCAGGCCTAACTGGCCAGGCCGTGAGCTTCACCAGTGCACTCTGTCCAATGGCACCAGTGGAGAATGGGATAAAATAAGGGATAAATGCAGGCACTAAGGAAAAGCCTGCCTTATCACATCATGGAAGGGCCATTTTTGGGGATAAAACAGGGCAGAGTGAGGCCAGGTCAGCTTTCACATTTCTAGGTTGACCTCTGGGATGTTTTATCTTGGCCTATCCCCGCTCCCTGGATAATGGTGAGAGTTGGTGCCCACTGGAACAAAGAGCACCCATCATTTTTAAGACACCAGGACAGAAAGCATTCCTGAAGTAAACCCTTCTAATAAAGAAAAATACCAGCGTGCTTCAAATATTAGTAAACAAATGATTCAAAGCAGCCACTGAGGCCCACAAGGCCAGTGATTCAGCACCTGAGGAATCCATGCCAATTTTAATTCTCACCTGAACAATACCTGGAGCTGCTGGATGCACTGGAGCAGCCTGCAGCTCCCTCTCTGTCACTGCTCATTGTCTGGACATGCATTTCGAAGCTGAAACAGCGAGGATGGAATCAGAAATAGCTGTGGTTAACCCAGTCATTCAGAGAAAGACCTGTGCTCTGCATTCAGAACAAATGTGCCCTCTTGGAGCTCTTGGTGCTCCTTATTTTCCAGTTGCTTGTGAGATCTCAGCTTCCTTTAATCACATCACAACCTCAGACCAGCAGCCCTCCAGGGCAGAGATTTCTCTGTGTTTCCTGATGTATATATTGTCCAGTATTGTCCAAACATGATTGTTGGGAGTTCTCAGAAAAGCCTGAGGAGCCTGATGCACTGGAAGGAAAAGAAGGAAGACCCATGTAGAAAATTCCATGTATTTGTCTGGAGCAGATGTACAATCCGTTCTAACAAACTGTATTTCTGATAAAATTTCATTGTAGATGTGTAGTTCAAAAGCACAACAGAATTTGGGTGAATAAATTGAAGTGGAGGTGTTTCAGAGAGTGCCATTTGAAATTGTTTTTCCTTCTGTGTTATTGTTCCATGTAATTCTGCTAGGTTGTGTTGAAAGCTGGGGTGAAAGGATGCTGCTATGATGGTGTGACCTGAGTTTTCCTATACATCTTGGGCTAGATAAAATTTTCACCTAGCTCATAAAATAGGTAACATCGTGTTCTTAGCCTTGCCAGGGAAACCTGGGAGCCAATCTGCTGATGCCAGGTCTGTTCTGCACAAAGACAAAAATAGCTTGGAGCAGAATAAATCCAGTTTAGTCATGTTGTTTATTGTTTCTTATTATTTTGGAGTGTAAAATCTGTCAACATATCTCAAAAAAAAACCTGATATAGAAAGACAATGACCTTTCAAGACTTGACTTTAAAGTTTACCTTAAATGATTTTCTTGAAATAAATTAAGTAGTGACCAACTTCCCAGATAAAGAACTCCTGTACCTGTTGTATCAGGGAAATGAATATTTCAGCCTTCATAACGGGGGTATTCGTCCCTAAGAACAGAGTGGAATTTGGAGTGGTTATCTGACCTTTGATATCCAGAGCAAAGCAAATCCAGCAAGATGTGAAAATAAATGGAGGTTTTAATGGTGCTTTAATGCTTTTTAATGGTGTTCCATCCCACCTTTTAGCAGAAATTGAGTATCAGGTTCTCCCAACTGTAGTTTAGCTGGGAATAACTACTTTACACTTGTATGAACAGAATAGAAAGCACAAAACTACTGATGCCACATTAAATCTGGCTTTGTCTTTCTTTGGATATCCATAATTTTACATCGAGTCCAGATGTATCCTGAACTTGGGTCAGACAGAAAGAAGGAAAACGCTGGAGGTGTCAGTTCATAAAGCAAAGTGTGGAGATGTGATCACCAAACCCAGAGCCATAAATGTTCCCTGGTTATCGATTCCCCCTCGACTTGGAATGAATCCTCCCTGGCAGTGCTTTGAGCGTTAAATACCGTTGATCAACATTTAATATAGATCAGCCTTGATAGAGATCTAGGCTGGGCTTAATGTCTTTTAGCCTGAATACTCCCACCTCCCTGAAAACATGTGATTAAACTGTTCTGATTTCTGTTTTAGATGAAGAACTCTGTCTCCACCGAAAACAAAAGAAGGTTCTGTCGCAAGACAAATTGAATCAAATTCTCCAGGAGTTTTCCAGTTCAATTAAGCTGTGGGATAGTCCCTATCTTAGGTGCAAATCTCTCTGTGCATTACAGGACCACAGACAGGGATGTGGCAAAAGGTAAAACTGGGAGTTATGTCTTTAAGGGCTGGTTGGAGACACTTGTAATCTCGTTTTATTGGTGGTACCCTCCCCAGCATAATGAACTTTGATGAAATTGCTGTGGCGCCTGTGAAGCTGAGCAGGCTTTGCCAGGGAAAGACCTCCCATGAACAAAATCGCCCAGGCAACAACTCCACACTGCAGCCAAGCCAGAAACTCTGGCAAAGTCACCTCTTCCCATCCCTTAACTCCTGCAATTCTCCTTTTCAAGCCCCGCATATAAAAAATAAATTAAAAAAAAAAAAAAAAAGTTTGCCCACTTATGTGCGTGGCTGAGGGATAGAGCTTAAAAACAAAATTAATAAATTTTGTGAGGACCCACTGCATGATTGAAAGTGACTCCAAGTTCAGCAGCCAGCAAAGTTACAGAGACCAGAAGGCTCTGCCACTGAGTTCACTGTCCAAGGAAATGAATCTGTGGAAGACTTTAAATAGCAATATTTTTAATTCAGCAAAGTTTCCACCCCCTGCCAGACTTGGAGAGATGGGAATAGGAATCTGTAAATTCATCATTGTTGTTTTTAAGGAGTTGGATCCGGGGAGTACAAACATTTAATAATGGATATAATTAAATTCTTTGCTAGTCAGTTTGAGTCAGGAGCCAATTGGCACCATAATGTCATTTCATTTACATAAAATATGGAGTAATTCTGATTCAGAGAACAGCAATTTCACAGAGCTCGAACTGCAGATGAAATAAAGGTAAAAGAGATCAGGTTTAGGAACATCTCTCTGATAACTTGTCTCAGATTTGGAGTTTAGATATTCAAACTCTGATATTTCATAGTAAAACTCTGGTCCAAGTCAGCTCCAAGCACAATCATTTTCAGTATAACAAATTACTTTGGGCACTTTAATTTCCAGATGGTTAAATGAAGATAGCTTCAAGTTACCTGATTTTGATAGATGATATTAAACCAAGCCTGAAAATCAGACTCTCCTTGTGGTGGAAAACCTGAGGGATCAACTAACAATGACATTTCTGCTGTCTTGGTGATGAACTGTCCTAAGAGCTGCATTTTCAGTGAATATGAAGTGACCTTTGAAAACTTCACTAAAAGTTGATCCAGATGTTTAATCTGACCAAGCTCGTTCATCTCTACATATAAATAAATTCTCATTTTGGTTGAAAGTGAAAATGCAGCACTTTCTTCTTTGTCTTGGGTTTCTCAAACAAACATTAAATTATTTTAAGTCAGCGACACCGAGGAAAGATTTCTGGGGCTGCTTTTTGTTGGGAATTTTCATTTTGAAACAGGATTCATGCTTTAATAGGCTCCTTCTCAGCAACACTTGAGGGAGTAGCATGTACAGGGAGACAAATATAAATTGAAGTCAAATCACTGCCAGGTTTACTGGGAATGTTCAGAGCTTCAACCTCCATTAGGGCTCCTCAGGCCATGAAAAAAGGGTTGAGTGGAAATCCTGGCTTAGAACACCTTTTCTTCTCCTTCTCTGTCTTCAGGCACTCATCCCTTTGCCCTGCAGCTTCCTCAGTTATGTCTCCCAAGAAACTGAAAATATTTGACTGGAATAAATAAAAAGGCCAATTTTTTCCCAGTTTGCCCTAATTCAAGGGAATTCCCTGCTCTGGTTCCATGACCAAGTCCCAAAATACCTGCTCTGGCACAGTGAGGAAGGTGATACCCATGGGATGGGAAAGAGGAAGGGGGTGGAAGAGGAAGGATAGGAGTTCATGCCTAAACTGGTGCTGAGCTCTGCAGGGTCCCACTGCTGTCTGATAGTTCTCCCCAACACCAGCCAGACATGGCCAGAAACATCCCAGGCTTTGGAGGTTTTAGGTTTTCCTGAGGCTGTGCAGTCTTGCATTCATCCACAAATGGCAGATTTAGTCCCTAAAAGGACCTGGAAGCACTTCAAGAGCTCAAATCATCCTTTCCCCACTCAACAGAAGGAACAGCTGTGTCCATGCAGCTGCTTCCACCCAGCTGTACACGGGATTGTGTGGAGGGATGAGGGATGCAGGGTCTGGGCCATTCCCAGAGATCCCAAGGAGTCACAGGCTGGCCAGATGACCCAGAGTTGGGAGTGGTCATTACCCTGATTGTGTGGTCACAAAGCCTGAGATTGTGCCCTTTCCACAATAAGTTCCTGATTGCTCATGAAAGCTTCGGGATGTTTGTGGCAAAGGACTGGTGACTTAGTTTCTCATTGTCTGCATGTCACTGGGGTCAGTTTCTTAATTGTCCTGAGGCAAATTAAATTCCAGCTCTGCCATCCAAATGAGACTGCAAACACAGGGTGAGCAGCTATTGTGTGGCTCTCACCCATCTCTGCTCAGCTGTCACTGAAGGAACAGCTCCCTGTCTGTTTTACCTGCAGAAACTACAAGTACGTGGTGCCCTTTTAATCTGGAAACAAAAGAGAACAAAGGCAAACAAATGGAGGCCAAATTATCTCGCCTTGAGATCTGAGTTTTCTCCATATTGAACTTCTGGTACCTACTTAATGAGCCCGGGTTGTTGCTCGCTAGTGAGCGAGAACAAAGCAAAGTGACTCATGCTGCCTTGTTATTGTTACATAATCTATACAAGTCATTTATTTTTATGGTTAATTACTGGATTAGTTAAGTATATTGGAAATGTAAAGAGATGTAGAGTTAGGAGAGATTCAGTGTCTGTTAATCTGTGCAGGATGTCTGTGGGTATCCAGATGGAAATCTGTGTAAAGAACAGCTCTTTTCAGGGCTGATCTCTTGCATTTACACCTCTGTGTGCAGCTAGGCTCCCTTCAGCCTCAGCAGGCACTCTGGTTGGGTAGAGCCTTTTTTAGTGACAAACCCCCCTTTTTTTACCTCTGTGAATCCTTCCTGCTGAGGGAACCTAGATTCAAGATGTGGTTCCTCCTCACATGAGCACAGGGGGCCCCCAAAATCTCTGTCTGTATTAACCACCACAGAGCTGGCAGAGGATGTGCTGTAAATCTTCCCAGCTCAGCTCCTAGAGGTCGGTTTGTGGGGTTTTTTTTATTAAAATGCAGCAACAAGAACTCCTCAGAAGTGGCTGGCTGCACCTCGCTATGCAGCAGACACCCAAGCACGCATTTGAAGTCGCAAACATCACAAAGTGACCTAAATTGGGGTTACCTGCTGAGGCATCAGTTTAATATGGAATTACTGCCCTGTTTTTATTGTAATGACCAATTAAGGATCAGCACCTCAGAAACCTCAGGTGGCTGATTTACAGGGAGCAAGCAGAGCCCTTGCCAAGCTGCCCTGGTGGAGGGGCCAGCGCCGGCGTCCTGTGCCAGGGTCACCCGTCACCATGGTGCTGGCAGGGCTCCCTCGTGTTTGGCTGCCCAGCACCGAGCCCTCCTCGGTGCCAGGGATGAATTGTGAGCAGGGGAGTTGCTAGGAGCCTGGGGAAACACGAGGGCTCCCTGCTTGCCACACAGCTCCACTTCAAAGCCCCAGAGCCGGAGAAGCGCCCAGCGCTGCTCTAACACGTGCTGCGTGGGGTAGGGACTCACAGTGTGTTCTTCTGGGTCTTTTTAAAGCAAATTTTTATTTAACCTCTGCTTTGACCCAGCACCTGAGTGTGTTGCCCAGATATGCTCCATTTCAGTTTATTTAACCAGAATGTTTGCTTACTCAGTGACCACTGGAGGGGAACTACTGTTCTTATTAATTCCACAATGGGTATTTGTTGCTTCTTGTTTTCTGACATTTTCTTGATGACCATAATTGCAGAGTTCTTGTTTTCAGATAATAAATGCACGTGTCTATTTGCTCAGGTATTATGTAATTGATGCCCAGCTATTAATTAAAGATCTAGACTCAATGTCTCTGAAGCTGCCTCCGGATATTTGTCCTTATTGTGTCATACCTTGGATGCACAAACAGGGAAACCACGGGCAGCTTTGCATGGGCTCTGCTCCTTCCCTTTAATAAAGGAGCCTAAATTCAGGAGTTGCAAAGAAGGATTATACAGAGCAAGAAATATTTTTCTGATGGGATTTTGATTCTTCCTTCTTTCCCTGGGCTGCCAGTGTTTCCCTTAAGAAGCTGACGCTTGAACATAATGAGCTGTTTGCTCTGCACTGCTCTCCACAGGCTCTGCTCACTAAAAGGAGTTTATTTTGCCTTTATTGCTGTTGCTGTTAATAGCAGGGCAGGCTATAGCTGGCACTGGGAGCAGGATGAAGATTTCATGGGTGAAAAAAGAAATCAGACATTGCAAATTCACTGCAGGGAGAAGATGGATTGGTTGCTCTCATTCCCCAGAGCCCATTTGGGAAAATATGTTATATGATCCTGTGAACAAATTGTTACTTTTCCAGACAAGTCTGTTTTCTGTGTAAACACTTTTACTGTAGCAATGTACAAGAACAACACTTTCAATCCAAAACTCAACAAAAATAGACACCCTAGAACATTTGGAACTTGTTAAACTCCAGAAGGGAAAAAAATGGAAAGAGAGGCTGCAAAGAAAAAAAAAAAAAAAAAGCTTTCCACTTTTAAATGTTTTGATTTTTGTATTTTTAAGGGTCTAAAACTCCTGCCAGAGAGTTCTGAAGCTTTTCAAAGCAAAGGTACAGCTTGCAGAGGCAGAAATTTTTGTTTTGAGTCCACTTAGTAAGAAGTCATTACCTCTGAAGAGCAAAGTTAATGAGCTTGGGAAGGCAGGATTGGGTTCCTACCCCTTTCATAGACTTCCTGTTCCCCTCAGGAAAATCCCTGGGCGCCTTTGTGACTCAGTTTCCTCGCTGCCAAATGAGAAAATGCCTTCTGAGCACGCAGGGAGGGATGGAGCTGCAGAAATGCAGGGGGTTATCACCAGCAGGTGCAACTCGTGTTCCTCCCTGCAGCCAAAGAACCTTCAGCTGGGATGGGTTCCTCTCAGAAATTCTGCTTCTCTGGAACTAAAAAGTCTGGTGGAGAAGTGATTTTGTTGTGTTATGATGGAAAATCTGCCAAAGATTTTGCTTTGAGACACTTCAAGATTGTATCAGTGCAGTTAAATGTCTCATTTATTTATCAGCTGTACCAGTCAGGGCAGTGTTGATCTTATCAGAGCCAAGTCTTTCAGCTTTTTAGTCCTTGTGCAGACCACTGGGCATCCCATAAAGCTGCTAAAGCTTCACTTTTAAAATTCTGCTTCACTTGAAAAGAAAATGTGATTTCTTCCTGTCCTCAACAAAAGGACCATCACTAACCCCCAGAACAGACCAAAGGTTTGGTCCTCATCCCTCTGAGTGGTCACAGCCCCCAAAGGCAGAGGCATTACCTGAACACAAACTAAAATCACCAACTTTATTTTACACCTGGGAGTGCTGTCACAGAACACGTGTTAAAATAAGGAATTCACATTTCTGCCTTGTTCCTGAGCTGGAAACGCTGGGTGGTTTTTTGAATTTTTTTCCATTCCATAGACAAATTAAACCTTTTGCTTCTGGAGTTCTTAGAGCCCTCATCTCTTTCAGCATTTGGGTTCCTGAGTGGAGAGTGCAGCTCAGGTTTGGAGGGGCTGCTGCAACCATATTTCCATACACAGAAGATACACACACAGCTCCTGATCCAGCATCACAAAATTCTGCCTTCATTTCATCCTGCACAACAAAATGAACCCCATGAGAACACTGGCATGATCTCTTGGCTCCACGGGCTTGGCTGCCCCAGGCTCAGCTTCTGAAGGTTTCAGAACTTTTATCCCAGTTCAGATAATATTGCCAAAACTCAGGCTGCCGTCTCTATAAAGTAATTGCCTGTCCAAGGCTTTACAGTCTCTACACTGGTTTAATAACGAGTAATTAGTTGAATAAGTCCAATTAATGCCTTTGTACAGATCTGAGATTGGAGTAGGATTGTAGGTCAAGTTTAATTTTAAAATGCATTAGAATTTCTATCAGTCTGAACACACCCAGGGCAATGCTATTATGGGCTTTCCCATGAATAAATATGAATCATGATTTGGCCTCGGAGCCCAGATCTAGCAGTGCATGTTTAAATCTCTAAAGCCTATCTAGAACTGGAATATTCTCTGCAAATGGGACCTCATTTTTCTTTAATTTCTCAAAAAAAAAACCCTTCTCTAGAGCCAGTGTCACTTGTGAAGGAGGAAATCACTGCACAGTCCTGCACGTGGAACAGAGAAACCCTGAGTGTGAGTTTTGTATCAGATGATGCTTCACAGAGGGTCCTCAAACTCCTGAACATCAAAACCCCCAGAGATCCACACCTGACCAAGGCTGGGCTTTTCAGGAGCTGCTGAGATTCATGAATTTTAATTTCTGTTTTAATTTTAATGGGTGACTGCTGCTGCAGGGCTCTGGCAGCCCTCGTCTCAGGCTGTGGCAGTGCAGGGATCCTCTCTCTGAGCAGTTTTCTGGCTGAAAAGCAACATTTGCCTTTAAGATTAAGGGGCCAGGAAAACTTCACAGCCCTCTGGACAAAATGTTGTCGAGCCATTAGAGGCACAAAAGGAAGACAGTGTTTTGCAAGGCAGCTCATTTACTGAGTGTCATTAAAAGCTCCTGTACCTCCCTGGTGTGTTGTTCTCATTATTAAAAGATAGACAATATTACACTAATTGGAGGTGAGTGTTTTAAGTGCTGTTTTTATCCTCTATCACTCCTCTGGGTGATCAGAGCTATCTGTTCTTGTCCCTCCCTGACAAATTTCCTCCAAAGTGGATTTTATATGAATGATTAAATTAATTACTATCTATCCTGGACCGCTAGCAGCTGGATCCTGATATTAAATTTTAAATTGTTTCTTTTTATTTCATTGACATTCTTCACTGAGCTGAAGGGAGGATCCCAGTGAGATTATTGATCCCTCTGTCAGATTCCCATTCTGAAGGTTTTGGGCTAATAATAAAAGGAATTATAATTATAATTATAAATCACATTTCTAGCTATGGAAAGTCAAAATATAATAATAACAATAATAATAAACAGTAATAATAATAAATAATAATAGCTGTTACTTGAATGTAGGTTGTTCAGAGCAGCTAATGGACTCAGGCTACCAAAAATGTCACTTTTATGACTTGGGCCCTGCCATCCTCACAGCAGTGACACCCAGAGCTTGCTGACATTTTTTGTGAGCACTTTTCTTGCTGATTTGAAGGTTGTTCCCTGCTAAGCTCAGAGACTGTCCCTCAGTTCTTCTGCTGGACAAGGAGAAATGCAGTTTAGGTGAGGTGAACTGACAACCATCACCTCAGTGGGTTATTATTGTTTATGACGTGCAATTTAAAAGCCAAATTTTCCAACAATTTATGGATGTAATTATGCACCTAATTTGCACAGTTATTTTAGACTGATGTATAATATTGGCTAACTGCAAGTTCAGCTGGGCTAGCACAGGGCTGGAACAGCCCCAAATGTTCCCTGGTGTGTTTTTCCAGGGGATGATGCCACATTTAACATAATCTCTTCTAAGTACAGTGAGCACTAAGTCAACCCTACTAATAGTTTCACACCAGCTAAAGCCACATTATTTTTCAAGGTGAGAACATCCATTATTCTCAAGAAATCTCCTCTGACTTTGTAGTTTGGCAGTAAAGGGCCCTGGTCAGACAAAAAATTAACAGGGCTGAGCAACTGAGCTGCTCCTTTTGAAGTGCAGGTCACAGGAGCAGCACAGCTCGGGAATTTTCATTTGGGTTTTCCAGGTGACACAGAATTCACGTGTGTAATGCACAATATATGAATCCATGGGCTCATCAGTAAGGATTTTGGCACATTCTTTCAGAGCCCACAGCCTCTGAAGGGTGAAAAATGTTCCCTAGCCTTGGACAGGCTTGGAAATCCATCCTTGTCACGCACAGCACAGGGAAAAAGAAATGTTGCAATTCCTGTTGTCACCCTGCCCAAAGCCAGGCCAGCCATGGGGCCAAAGGTTTGCCCACAAAACTGATGTTACTGAAGGATTTTCAGAAAGCTGCTTCAATAACTCAAGATGAAGCCTCCTGAGTGTTTGGCTTTGCCCAGTGCCACACTGGGGAGTTGAAAGCCAGAGGTTTCAGAGGGGAGGGGTCTCTGTTGCTGTAAAAGCCCCAAATCCCCTGATGGCAACAAGAAAATAGAAATAAATAGAAAAGAGCAATTCTAGCACTGTAATGACTCATCTTGGTGGTTACTAAGTGCTTCCACAGCTCAGCTGAGCTGAATACTTCATAAAAGAGGCTGAGTTGAAGAGGATCCATATGAAAGTGTGGATTCCAGGGATTTATGGGGAGCCCATGTGGCTGTAAATCACTGACAGGGCTCTTGTCTGACTGCATCATGTAACAGAATGATCACATCTCATGGCAAGACAGAAATGACTCATTTAATTCCACGGTAAGAGAAATCCTGGATGAAATTTGAAGTTTTAGGAGCTCAAGCCACTCATATGCATTCACTTTGGCTTCATGGTCTTTAAAATCTTTCATATAGCTTTGAAGTGAGGTTATTTATTAAAAATAAAACACCAAACTAAGTTAAATTCAGACAGCAGTACAAAACAGACATACAAATATCTGACGTGAATGAACATTTCACAAATATAATTCAAATAAGAAATGAACAGCACAGCACAAAAACAACATCGTCATGATTATGAAGTTTAAAACTATTTTCTCCAAGCTTGCCTGCCTTCAAAGATATTTAAAACCTGCTTCTCCTCCAGCATGTATTAGTGTCAATCAAAAATAACTCTGCTCAGGTCAATGGATTTACACAATTGCAAAATTAGTATAAGTGAGAGGACAATCAGAGCTTTTGTATACTACAAAAATCTCTCTTAATAGCAACAGCAATAGAGGAGAAGGAGGTAGGAGGTGCCTTTCCAGGACAGGCTGGGTGGATAAACAAGAAAAACCTGCTGGGCTTGTGAGTGAGGATTTGGAGGAGGAGCTGCAGCATTAATTTAACCATTAATTCTCTCCTTTAAAATTTCCCCTTTCCTGTCGTTTCCTTCATCTAGCACATTTAGCAGCAGTTGAGCTGCAGGTTTAAAATCAGAGTGCAGAGATGTGCAGATCCATCACACAGGATCCACAGGAAGTATGGAAGTTGAGAATTACATCCTGGAATGGCAGCAGTGACTTTGGGGGTGGCAGTGTGTGACAAAGGGTGTCCCTCCAGCCTGGGGGTCTGCCCAGCCCTGGGCTGCCTTCTGCAGCCCCAAGGCCAGCACTGGGCAGCAGGGAGGGCGGGCTGGTGGATCCATGAGGTGATTCCAGGGAAAGGTGCCCTCAGGAGACACATTCCCAACAGCAGATCCGTGCCACAGGATCAGCCCTTCACGTGCGGGGACTCTTCTGCCACAGGACATCAGTGACCAAACATGGGGACATCAGGATTTCACCGCCTCTGGTGGCTGTCCAAACCAGCTGCGGCCCTCTGGTGCCTTCCCTGACTGGGACAGGCAACTTGAGCCTCTCAGGACATGGAAAACCATGGCCAAAAGGGAAGGAGAAGACGCTGCACTGAAATCCTTTGTGTTGTGGGACTCCACAGACGTGCCAGGAGTGGATTTGTTCAGAGCTTGTAGCAGATCAGATTCCCAGATCACAGGAGTCACTAAAAATTGTCACTAAACATGTCTTGTTGGAAGCCTTGATGGACCCAGAGACAAAAATAAGTAGAGATGTGTGGAGAAAATGCTCCTATTTCTTGCAGAGGGACTTCCCTGGCCAGACTCCATGGACTCCAGAAGGTCCATGTTTGGAGTAAAGAAATGGTTCACTTCCTTATAGAAAAGAGATTGCCCCTGCATCAATAGGTATTTAAACCTTGCCAGCCAGAGAGGAAAATCCACTTATTCAGGACAAAATATAACTTCCTTGAAACTGCTGGGACTTTGCCAGCAGCTTAAGCCACAAATAATTTACCCAGAGAATATGAAGTCAACAAGTTCTGGAACTGTGGGAACTGCAACTGTTGAATAAATCATTCATGAATCTCATTTAACTAAGGACAATTAGAATATCCCAAAGCAATAGAGGGATCAGAATGTTCCAGATAAACACGGATCAAGCTCTCAGCTCAGAGCAGAGCAAAGCTTCACTGAAGCTTTGAGCTCAGTGCTCAGAGCCCTGGACCAGAGGACATCCTTTATTGCTCAGAACCTTTTTCAGGGCTGGCCTGTGGTGCCCAAAGCCCTGGACCAGAGAGTCCTGAAATTCCCAGGGCATCTTTTCTTGCTCAGAACCTTTTTCAGGGCTGGCCTGTGGGGCTCAGAGCCCTGGACCAGGGGATCCTACACTGCTCAGGGCATCCTTTATGCTCAAAGCCCAACTCAAGGAATGTTTTGTAATGCTCAGGAGGTGTCCTGAGATGCTCAGAGCCCTTTTTGGGACTGTCCTGTGATGCTCAGAGGGTGCCCTGCAATATTCAGAGCCCTGGATCAGTCTTGCACTCTTTAGGGCATCCTTAATGCTCTGAAGGCCACAGTTCTCTGTCACTTTGGGCTATGGAAGTAGAACAAGAACTTGGGGAGTTTATTCTCTGTTTTGGTCTCTGCTTCAGAGTTATTTAGTGGAGCAGAGACCAGTTCTGAAGGATGTAAAAACTCCTTTGGAGCTATTTGGAACAGCAAGAGCTCTCCCAGAGGAGACAGGCCCTGGCGCAGAGGAGGCACCACCACGTCCTGACAGTGCCAGGAGTCTGTGTCTGTGCTGGCAGAGTCTCCTTGCCAGCCCAGGACTGCCCTGGCAGAGTCTCTTTGCCAGCCCAGGACTGCCCTGGAGCCACATTTCTCCAGAGCTTCTGCCCGTGGCTGTGCAGAGCCTCCGCGTGCTCCCTCGCAGCTGGCTCTGCGTTGGGATTTGGCTCCAGGGGAAGGCCTGGAAGGGCTGCAGGAGACACAAACCCCACCAGGGCCGGGCACTGCCCTGCTCCAGCAGGATTCCTCCTCCCAAGGCTCCCTCCTTGCTCGCCCCCACGCTCCTGTCCCGTCCCTGGCTGGCTGGCAGCGCAAACAGAACCAGACACGTCGTGATTTTGGGTCACCACCCACCTGAAAACCTGCCTGAGCTTTTGCCTGAGAATAGGGGCTGGTTGGGATTTTACTTTTTTCCATCCAAGAGAAAAAAAAAAAACAAAACAGAAAATACCAAGCTCTGAGGTTTCTTGACATTTTTTTATTCCAGTTTCTCTCCCTCCAAGGCTCCCCTGGGCAGTCTGTCACAGTTCAGTGGGGTATTTCACCTTCTGTCCTGCTCTTGCTGACAAACAAAAGGTAAATTTGAACACATCATCCCAGCTCTAAGAGGGTTTCTCATTTAATTTCTCAGCCTCCTGAGGCTCTAGGAGGGAATCCCACCTCCAGACAGCTCATAAAGTCATTTGTGACACAGGATGTCCCAGTTACTATATAGGAATGTTGAAAGCATTTTATTTTCTCCCCTTTGATTTTTATTGGTTGAGCTCCCAGTGCTCTGTGAGTAATTATACCATTTGCTTTATGTCTTGCTTTTCTAATGACTAATACCAAAATATATGTACAAGCAAATGGAAGCGTATTACTGAGTGATTAACAATGGACAATTAGGATTAATTAAGGCAATTATTTTAATAAATAAGAATTAGTAAAATATATCCATAAACAAAGCTGTGGCTCATATTTAGCAGGGCTGATGCTGGCTAAAGAAACAGAATTGTGACAACTGGGAGCAGAGGCAAGGAGGAGACAGAGATGATTAAAGAGAAATAGTTGTGTACATAAAAAATGTAATTAGGCATAAGAGAGAATGTGCATATCCAGACTGCTCTATCCCTGGCAAGGGTGTTTCTTTTCATCTGTTACCACTAGAAATGGGATTTACACACAGCCATTCCTGTAACCATGTCCTTAAACTTCCATCTCTTTCACAAGGAGGTCACAAAGGCATAAAACTGCCCTAAGAAACAGCAGGAAAATCTCTCCCATCCCTTTTTAGCACCTCAGTTTTGCTCAGAGCACCAACAGGATGATCTGTCCTGAAGATTCTGAGCTAGGAGTGAAATTCTAATTGCTCTAAACAAGATATGCTCTGACAACACTGAAAGCAAAGAAAATACAATATTTCTTTTAAGCCTTCTGCACCTGTTGATGACATTCTTTAACACTTGATGATTTTTTTAGCTGATTTTGGGTGAGTTGAAGTTTGTCTCTCGCAGTATTTCACAGTGCCCCAGATTCCTCAGCTTCCATCACCTCTGGGAAGGACAAAGCCTGGCGTGGCCACGCTGGAGGATGATCCTGCTCCTGTGGCACCACAAGTGAGAGTTTTCCCCAGGGCTAATCTGCCCAATTAAATGGATATGGTTCATTACTGGGCACTGTTAACCTTTGGCACAATCAGATCAACAGAAAGAAGAGAGCTGTAAAATGAAAGCAAACCTCAAGGTTTGATGTCCTAGACCAGTGCCAGCAGCTTTTCTCGCTACAACAAAGTGCTTGAGTAGACTGGAGTGCTTAAATTACAATCAAATGTCAGTAAATGCCTGCTGGAGGGTTTAATAACCAGAGTGGTAGGAAAGGACAATGAAACCTTGAGAGTGGTGCCACAGAACAAGGATATGGTGTCCCCAGCCCTATTCAGCACAGAGAGTTTCTAAACAGTGTTTTAAAGTTGGGTTTTTTGGCTGGGATGCTTTGGGGTGTAAAGCTGTCAGTGCCACAGCCACGCTCTCCCCTCCTGCAGCCCAGCCCAGCTGCTGGCTCAGATCTGGGTTTTTTGTGGGGAAGAACTCCCAGTCCCAGCAGAGCCTCGTAAAGCAGCTCTGATAAATCAAACTGCATTTCTGTGGGTGCTGAAGGTCAGCACAGTGACAGGAGCACACTCACAGCTGAGCAACCAAAGCCCCCAGCAAAGACTTTCTCAAGTCCATGATTATTCTGTTTGTGTGCTCTGTCTGCTCTTTCTGGCTGTGATTAAACAGGTTTAACACATGGTTTAGGATTTTTCCTGAGCTGCTGCCTCAATTTGTTATTATGCAGCTGAGTTTTTGGTGGTTGTCAGGATTTTCTCTGGTCTGTTACCAAGAGTCATGGAGGGGAAGGAATTAAGAAAGAGTCCAGAAAAGTGCAACCCATTGCCCCAAGTCCAAGCTGGAGGCCTCCAGAACTGGAAAATACACAATTTCAAGGCTAAATAATGTGTTACATTAGAAATTAAAACAAGTCTGCTTCAGTCCATTCTCAGGGAAAAAAAAAAAAAAAAAAAAAAAAAAAAAACATAATTTTTTTTTTTTTTTTTTTTATCATGGAAGAACATCAAAATTATATTTATCTCCCTCTTGGGAGAGATGGAATTGAAAGCATTTTAATTCATAAATATCTGGGTTATTTCTTTTCTGGAAGCTGCCTGAGAATCCAGAGAGGACAGGGAGCTCCAAGTTACAAACCATGCCGGCAAACCCAGGTAGAGCAGCTCCCTGCAGCTCCCAGACATGCTTATTCCCAGGAAATCTCTTTTCCTGGCTGCCTCTGCCCTTCCAGCCTGCTTTTGAGCATGTTCTGGCCACCTGATTGAGCCATCATTTTGTCATATGGCTTTTGTAACCTCTCTTGCCTCACTCTCATGCTGCCAATAAATCAGAATTTCCCTCTGCCATGTGCAGGTTTGGAGGGGTTTTGGAGGTTTGAAGGAAAGAAGAGGAGCTCAGGGTTTGCTGTTTGGGGTCAGTGCATTATATTTCTCTGTGCAAGCAAACACAGGCAGAGTTTTCTGTTAAGGTTTTCAGGCAGAGCAGTCCAACAGGCAATTTCCTGTCCTAAGTAGTGTTATAATTAGGATTGCCACTGGAATGAAACACTCTGTGCCCACATTATGGTGTTACACCATGTTAGCATTTAATTGTCACACCTGACAGACTTCCACACCCCCACATTTGGAGAGGGGAACCTCTCCTAATGCTCCTTTTCACAACCTGGCTTTAAATTCCCTGTAGTGTTCCTCAATAAATATTTCTGGTTATCAGCAGAGGACAGGGACAGTGGATAAATGATCACAAAATCTTGTGGTTATTTGTTATCTGTACAAAGGCACACGCACATTTATCACCATCTTGGCTCCAGCAAAGCAGGAATGTCAAGAGAAAATGTTTGGATTTGGTGATCAAGGGAAACCTCTCAAATCCTGCTGTGCCAGCCCAGGAGTCCTCCTGAGCTCTGTTCATAAAAGTAAATCAGCTGAAGCTGTCCACAGACACACACCAGGTTTAGGGGATCACAATTTCTACCAAAAAGACACTTCTGACACCAGCAGCAGCATCCATGGGGAGTTTATAATCCCAGCTTCCCATGGCTGGCCTTTTAGACTTGCAGGGCAACCAGGAGACGCTGAAAATAACAAAATTAATAATAAAACAACGAATAAACAGCAAGCTGCAGGCCTGGCTGGTGAGTGAGGAGCTGTTTGTGTGTGGATCAGTGCAGGAGCCTCCCCAGTTCATTAGGAGCCAACGGAAGTGCTGCAGCCCCAAATTCCTGTCATTTCATCTGCAGAGGAGGCCTCTGGCGTGTAACCAGATCTCTGCCCTGCTTTAGGGCTCCCTGATCTTTGCCTTCAGACTTCTGGCCAGGATTAATTTACATAGGGCTGGAAACAAGCGTGGCACTGGCCGTCGGCTTGGGTTACACGCAAGGAGCACCAATAAACTTCCTGGTGGAGCTAATAAAGGAAATTGGGGAGGAAGGAACAGTCTATCAATTATCAATAGGAGAGAAGTCGCAGGAATCCAGCGAATTAAAGTGTGCAAACCAAGTAGGTGGAAGTTGGGATTCAAAAGGGGACTCGGAGCTCCCTGTCATTTTGAGCAAAATTCCATTCACAGACGGGCAGAAGAAGAGAAAAATAAGCCCAGAGACAGGGAGAGTAATGGCAGGAGACAGCACATTTTGGAAAGAAAGGAGAAGGGGATGATTTATTCCTAGCTGGGAGAGGTGAAGATGTGCCACTTTTCATAAGACATGAGGGAAAAAAACAGCTTGGGTGGGGGGGATTTTCTTGAACCATTTGTTTGCATCATTGCTTTAGTGCCATTCCTATTTTGCTCTGATCCCCAATAAATGATAATTCAAAAGTAATTTTCACTGAAAAATTACTTTTTCAAGAATTCAATTCAATAATTCCAATGAGAACAGTATCTCTATATTCAGTGCTGAATCTGACCCAGGGAAGAAACTGGGACAACATGGAAGAAGACACAACCCTGCTCTTGTGGGGTTTTTTCCCCATCCCCACTCTCCAGTTAATGGGGGTTTTTTACCAATGGCTAAATCTGCTCCATTTCAAGGATCCCATCCTGCATCTCAAACACACTCATACTTTCTGCCTTGGATCTGAATTTTCTTCCAGATTTGACTTGTTATCCTTTCTGCAACCTATTTCTGCCTGTTTCATTATAGCAGTAGTAGTAATAGTAATGATAATAATAATAATAATAATAATAATAATAATAATAATAATAATAATAATAATAATAATAATAGTAAATGGGTAAATACTTTCTCCTTTCACATTCAGATTTCACACCAGCCCACAAGAGAGATTAAGAACAAGTTCCAGGAGAGCAAAAACAAATATTTGGTCTCGTAGTACGCTTCCATGAGGTCAAGGATCAGAAAAAAACAGGGCCAGAAAGCCCAAAAATGGGACACACCCAAACCCAGGCCTAACTCTGAGCACTCTGCTAAGTCCCTTTCTGGCAGATGGGCTGTGCAGAGGGATTGCCTTGGCCAAGGAGCTCCACACAATTTGTGCTTTTCACTAGTGGGAGTCAGGATTGGGAAAGTTGTTTATTATTCAACCATCTCTTCCAAAGCAAGGGAAACTCTGTTTATAAGAAGCTTCAAAAGCCTCTGTCACAGCTATCAAGGCTCTACACTCTGTGCCTTTGCCAAGTCAAATTAGGTTATTTTACTTGATATTAAGTTTGACAAGCAAAGAGCCTGTGAAAACCAGAATCCCAACTGGGCGTGCCTCCCACAGCTCGCTCCATTTTTGAGGGCAAAATTTCCTACAGTAGCCTTATTCTTCACTCTCATATTTCTGTCTGTATTTATCTTGTCTGGAAATTCCCCTCACTGTGTCCTAGACATCTTCTAATATTCAGATTCTCCAGGAATGTGACCAACTTTGTTTTGGCAAACCGGTCTCACCGCACGGGGATGTCTTTGTGGGCTTTGGTTTCTGTTTACCTCCACAGATGATAAATTTATTATCATGCTAATTTGCAGGTCCACTGAGTGTATCAGACTTGTGGGCTAATCTGTCCTATAAAAATACCCTTCTGTTACATCATTTCCTGGCGAGGACTGTGCCAAGTTAATTTGTATATGAACAGCCATAGATAATGAGGTAAAATATTAATAACGCTGCATTTTTAGGAAGCAGGACTAACTCTGAGGACAGAGGGAACATGGAAGATTTCACTCCTTACTGCCTATCCAGGAAGAGCTTCCACTAATCTGCTTTGACCATGTTGGAAACAGAATCAGGCGTTTGAGAACCACAATGGTCCAAAATCCATGGAACTGTTTAATCAAATCATACTTGCACTTTACTGAATAAAGCTGTAAATGTTGGCCTAAATGTTTCCAAAAATCACTGCCATAGATTTCCCCCAATCATTTCGGGAGCCCAACCCCAGGACAGCTCCATCACTGTCTGGTTTAGCACTTTTATTTCAGTGTGGCCACCAAAACTGAAGCAGAATTTAAATATATTCTTCAACAGATTGAAATGTGAATCTGCATTATCATGGAAACATGAAATAATCAAATCATAGAACAGTCCGGGTTGGAAGGGACCTTAGAGATCACCTGGATCCAGTACCCCTGCCCTGAATCATTCCATGAAGAGAGGCTGTTTCTCCATTCTCTGACAATTCTTTGTGCTCCAGGAAGAGTTTCTGGCAATGGGAAAAGGAGCTCCAAAGGGGCTGGTGGACTGTGTGTGAGGTGTTCTGATCTTTCCATGCCCTCTTCTGCCTGCAGCCCAGCAGAGCCATTCCCACAAGGCTGGCATGAAGCAGCCTGAGGGATCCTTGACTTTTCCAGGCCATCAGAGGTCAGGGATGTATCTCTGCCCTCTGACTCAGTGCTGATGGAGGACACCCCGAAAAAAAAGGTGATGCCACCTCTGCAAATGGCACCAGGCTGGCACTGGGTGTCTGTACCACACCACAAAGCCCCAAATAAGAGCTCTTTGCTTGCACAAAGGGGGAAATGAAGGACAAACACTGCAGGAGAAAACCTGTGCAAAGTAGGAGCCCGTGGTTTTATAAGGGAGCAGTGGGTCAGGGGGTGTAAATTTAACTGTCACACTCGGGTACAATTGAAATGCACATAAAAAGTCTGGGAATGCTTTATTGAGACCTCAGTAAAGGCAGTGTGCACTCCAGGAGAGGCTCTTGTCTTACATCCCGGGGATAATGTCACTGGTTTGGGATTCATAAACGGGGTCTGCACAGGAAGAGGGGATTATGCTGGCAATGTGAGAATCCACCACGAGGAATATTTACAAGCTATAAATCCAGCTGTTAATTTCAGGTTATCAAAACCAATCGCTGTCTCTCAGCTCTCAAACAACATCTCATCATCATCATCATCATCATCACCATCATCATCATCATCACATCAGTAATCAGCCACTGCAGAAGAAGCTCAGAGTGAAGCTGAATTTCTTGAAGTGCATTGTGTTCCTTTCCTTCACTAAACATTCAATCCCAGCCTCAATTAACAAGATATTCCTTGCTTAGGCAGGAGAGGGGGCAGGAGGGGGAGAGGTCTTCTAGAAATACATGCACAGCTTTCAGGAAGCAGAAATGTGTTTGTAATTTGCAACAGGAGGGAAAATAAAAGGCTGAAAAGAAAGATTGATTCCAGTTTTCAGACTATTAAATCAATGTCAACTTATCAAATCCTTGTATTTCCTGGAAGGAGAACAAAGGTAACATAAATGAATATGTTTCCAGATTTGTGATCTGTTTACAGTTATATTGTGCACTTATTAGCAGTATGTCTATTCAACCACAATTAGAAAGACTACCCTTTTTCCTTTGAGTTTCATGTGTAAATTTGTACTCAGAGGAGTGATAAACAAAAATCAATCTCTACAGGAGCTGTTCAGACAAGCACCCTTCAGACTTTACTACTGACAGCTGTGCTGAAATACTTCCCCAACCACAGGACAGCAGTTGCCAGCTGTTCTAACCCTACACACAGAGCTCGTGCTCTGCCTTGCAGCCTTGTCCCACAGCTCCATCTCCCAGGCATCAGCTCTGAGCCTTTTCTGTTGCTTTTATATAGAAATGCTTTATTAGAGTGCAATTGTATCGTCTTCAGCTGGAGCCACTGCCCATGCACCCAGCACAGCCAGAGCCCTACATGGGACAAACCCCATCTCATTGTCAGGGTAGTCCCATATCCCAAATCCACAGAGCAATAAAAAAGCATTTTACAGCACAAAACATCTGCAGTTTGGGTTTCAACATGTCCTGAGTTGTGGCAGAGGTAGAGAGTCTGATCTTTTTTTGGCTTTCTTCTCCATCAGTCTTGTTTTCTAATTTTGTACTAATCAGCTTTTATTGTCTCAAGTGACAGGATCTTTATGCATCCTTGGGGATAATGATCTATGGTGCTCCTGAGCTGTCATTTTGATGAGAGATTGACTGGGTTGAATAAACAGGTCAATCCTAACATAAAGATTATCATGGAAAATCAGCTGTCAGAGGACCTGCTTAATTTATTCTGACCTCATATCACAGAAAGCAACACGAATCCTTCTGGAAATACCAGGATAGTTCTGGCTCAGTGCCAGCACTGACAAAGATATTTTGATCAATGGCAGGGTAGGTTCCTTTTACAATGAAATTAGGCGTGGTGTGTCTTCACCAGAGCCCAACAAATCATTGCATGCTGCTTATTCTTCTCAATCTCTGAGGAACAGTATCCAGCAGATTGGGCTCAGAGTGCAGCAGGGCTGGGGACAGAGATTCCACCAGATTTCACACCAAAATCTTCATGGCTCTTTTTCCCACGGCTCTCTGCTCCTCGCGTTGTGCTTCCCCTCTTTGAAAATAAGGTCCCATAAAACACAAGAGTGAAGTGAAATTACCTTATCTCTCAAACTCTGCATTTTGAAACCGTCTTTCACTTTCTAGAAACTCTTCATCTGTGGGAAAATGGATGCATTTCCCTTGGGGGTTTTTGCAGAACTAATATGAATTTCCTAAGTTTCTTAGTTGTTTACTGAAAGAAGACATTAGTGAAACACTCTGACCAGCCTGATGTCTCCACTCCTTAAAGGACACCTTAAAAACCAGGCAGTATAGGAGTGCAACACCATCAAAAAAGAAACCTTTTCCAAGAGAACTCCACTTGGGCAGTTTTTTTTTCCCAGCCCTGTGTTGTGATGGGTGTCTCTTAGGTGGCAAGAACATCAGATTTAATAAAAAAGAAACCTTTTCCAGGAGAACTCCACTTGGGCAGTTTTTAAGTTTTCTTTTCCTAGCCCTGTGTTGTGATGGGTGTCTCTTAGGTGGCAAGAACATCAGATTTAATAAGGAAGACCTGGGAATAAAATCAGAGAGTGGGCAGATGTAAAATGCTGTGTCTGGGTGCAGGCATCAGCCTCCAAATGTCTGGAGAGGATGAATACTTCTGTGGAATAACCTTTTTGTGAGAGATTTCTCTATGACTGCCTCTACTCCTGGCTTTCTCCTGCTTTCCTCTGGAGCAGCCCGAGTTGCTGTGATAATGTGGGGCTGGATTTTCCACGTGCTGGTGTTGTTTCCATGGAATCATGGAGCACCTGCCATGTGAGACACCACCTTGGTGTTGGAGAAGACACACGAAAGGAAGGGGAGTTGGGAGGACAAGTTGCTCAGCCTGCTGATAAAGGGATTTCTGGCGAGGTGATGATTCAGGATGCAAAAGGATTGCCCTGATTGTGGAGTGGTGCCCGCCCAGGTGCTCCTTCCACACGATGCCCAGCCAGGGAGAGGGGAAGAGGCACTTCCAGCATGGGGTTGGTGCCTCTGCCTCCTCCATCCTGTGCCTCTCCACACATGCTCTCAGGTGGATCATCATCCACAGGTGATGTCTCTGGGTTTTTTATCCTTTACAGCTGGAACTGCTAGGCTTTTACTGGTACAGAACCTTCCCATGACTTGGAGGCTGAAGCAAACTTGGAGTGTCTGGAAATTAAACCAAACCAGGCAGCAGGGTTATAGATCCTGGTCCTTTTTGGCTTGTGCCTGGTCCATCCCACCAAACAGGAGATGTCCCAGCTCCAGGAGCCCCTTGTGGCTGCATCCCTGGTGGCTGCACAGGAGAAAGCAAAACCCAGAACTTGTGCAAAGCCAGGCAGCCCGTGGGGGTGGAGGGGGAAGGGAAATGAAAGAATATTTCAAATAAACAAATATACATCCCAGGAAAAGCTCTTCCCAAGAATGTGTACAGAACTGCCTGCAATCAGTTAATCAGCATAATTGTTTCTAATTAGGTTCCAGAGGCACCTCACAAACAGAGGAAGGGGTCTGGGGAGCGCAGAGAGGAAAAACTTTGCAGTGGTGTATTAATGACAATCATAACTCTCTGCACAGCCAGGGAGGCTTCTGCTCTAATTAGAACCATTCTTGCTGAAATGGGAGGCGACATGATTTGTGAAAAAGACACCCTCAGCATGTAATTTTCTATGTAACAAATCTAGAAAGATGGATGCTCTTTGATCTCGATTCTCCTGTTATTGCTGTTCACACTGGGAAGGGCTCTTTAATGAAACAATCTCGAGGTAATTTACCGCCTTTGAAGTCCTGAAATGTGCTGCCAACAAAATTTCTGGTTTAGTGGAAGCTGCTGCAGCAGTCACTCAGGGTTGCTTAATGGAGCACCAAAACTGGAACATCAAGACATCAAAGGTGAAGGTGCCATGTGATTAATAAACGGAGCTATTCATTTGTTTCTGCCTCAGAGGCAATCTGACAATTTATTGTCACCGGCTAATTTGCACTTTGTGAGTACTTGCTCTTGCTAGTCATGCTGCCTATAGAACAAGATAAGTGATGTTTACACGGAGAGGGGAGGAGAACAGACCCTTTTTAAACCTGGGGAAGAGGAGGGAAAGAAAAGGTGTTTTCCAAAATGACGGTGGAAGCGACCCAGACTGTGGAATTTTATAGAGGGGAAGCTGGGCTGAGGGGGGAGTCACTCCTGCCCGATTCCCTGCCCTCCCCCTGCTGCCTTTGACCATCTCCTTGTTTACACGCAGTTGCCAGGAAGCAAATCCCAATTAAAAGTGGATTACAAGGCAATGAAACAGCATTGTTATGAGGGAAGAGTTACACCAATCCATTTCTTTTTAATTTGATGGCTAATCCAAGGGGTTCAGATGTTGGGGCAGGGAAGGTGGGTCTGGAAAATTTCTGCTGATGTCCATGGTGGCAGCATTTGAGGAGAGGTCTTTCCTCTTGGAAGTGTCCAGGTAGGACCTCCCCCCCAGCAGGACTTCCTTGCCTTGAGAAAGAGTGAAGAGAAATTAAACAGCCCCAAAAAAAAAAAAAAAAAAAAAAAAAAAAAAAAAAAAAAAAAGGAGAAGGTGTTTTCCCAGAGAAAGTAAAAGCTTCATTCAGATGATGAAGTCTGATCACCTTTGTGACCAAGTGAAAACAAAATATTTGTGTAAGAATTCCGGGAATGTAGTGGGGATGTGGAGTCTGATAATGCTGCCTGCAACAAGGAGGAGTTTGGGGGAATCCAAAACATGAAGAGCAGGGAGGAATAGAGTCAGTACCTCCCAGATTAGATCTGCAGATCAATTGTCCTTCCCTGTTCCTGAAAAATCCCCTCGCCATGGCTCTGCCCTGTCAGGGGAGGGCAGCTGGATGTTGATCTCCCTCCCTCTGGGGCAGAGGAGCAAGGGGCATCCTCTGGAGGATGCTCAGCCTCCTTCTCTGCCCTCAGATATTGGAGCCTTCTAAAACTTCGGGCTACAAGGGGGTCAGACACAAGGAATTTGGTCCGATGAGTGTAAATTGGTAAATAAATTCTATTAAGACACCTTCATAAAATTTATATCCAGCTTCAGGGTTTCAGCCTTCTCCCAAGAACTGGGAATTTGGGCAGCTCCAAGTCCAGTTTTGATGTTTTCAAAATTAAGACAGAAATCTGAGGTCAGAAGAGCTCAGGGTCTGACTAGAGGGCGAGTCTGATCACGTTGGGTTTTTTCATTTGGGTTTTTTGTGGTGGGTTTTGGGGTTTTTTTAATGTTTCTTGAGGATTTGATCCTCTCCTGTACCACAAGCACAGATTTCCTCGCCCTTTCACGGCAGCTCATCCAGGGAGAGACCACGAGGTGTTTGTAGGGTGTATGGGCTGCACAGTGCTGTGTCCACAGGGATATTTCCTGAGGCTCACACCCCACAGCCCTTGAACACAAACCAGAACCCTCCAAAACTTCCACCTTGGGCTGCCCCAGCGCCCAGGGATGTCCTGCCACGCCCAGCACGGAGCAGCCAGCCAAACTGGTTCCACTGGCAGGGTGAGGTGGTCTCGATTCACAGCAGAAATTAAACCAGTTCAGGGGAAGATCTCCTGTGCCAGGCTGGGATGTCACAACCACCACGCTCTGTGTGGGCACAGCAAATATTTATAGGCAACCTTTTCATGAACTGGCTGTAAACTGGGTTCACAGGGAAATGTAGGCAGGGCCTTTGGGGCTATTTTTGGGCCTTACAATGAGGCTGGAGATAGGAGCCTCTTTGGCAGCTCCTTGCCTTCCAGTGCTGGGGAGAAGGGAGAAGTTCAGAGCTGTGTAAAAACTAAGGAGCAGTAATTAAAAAATCAACTGGAGAACTGCTATCAAACCTCTGAAATTAATTGTTTCATGAGCTGTTGAAGCTGGAGGCAGTAATTTGGCTCTTTGTGAACCCCTGACCACTGAAATCTAAATTTTGCTGCGCAAAGAGTCGAAATGAACCACAAACCGCTGCACAGCAGAAAATAGGGGTTGTATTTTTCTTGGGATTTTTAAAAAAAAAAAGGGAAAAGAAGTCTCATCTCTTTGCTCTATGGGGGTTAACATACAGCATCCTGGCTCCTGTCACTAAGAAGCATGATAAGACTTCAAAGAGTACAGTGCAGAGCAGATACAGGCAGGCAACAAGAACTGGGGCTAATAAGAAGCTTGTAAAAAAAAAACAACAAAAAACCCCACAAAACAACCCCCCAAACAGAAAAGAAACCTTAATGAGATCTTACATGATACAATCATTGTCCATCTTAAATAACCTCTTTTTATTAGCAGGTTTAAAGGACCCCAGACAGCAGCAAAATATTATCTGAGGTCCATAGCCATGGGCATGGAGCAAGGAAAGTGAATTCGAAGACCTCGCTACATCTGGAGTTTATCAGCTCTTTTCCTGGCTAGTATTACAGTAAACAATTATCTGTAGATCAGGAGACAGCAGGGACTTTAAAGACCCAAATTACAGAGAAAGGGAGAGAGAGAAGGAGAATACAAGAGATAAAAAGGAGCCTATGCATCTTATCGTGCTAATGAAATCAACCTGACAATCACGGCAGGCTGCGGGGGTATTACAGTGTCTGGCATGAAATGAGCACTTCCAGCCCAGGCTCCTGTGTCAAACTGCAAATAGACACGGAGGAGAAGAAAAATGGACCGCTAGGGCAAGGAGAGTGATTTATGGGCAGCAGTCAGACGGCTGGGCAGCTTTAAACCCTCCTCGAGTGTGCTGTCAGGAGAACAACATATTCAAATGTTTCCATTAGCATTTCAAGGGGCTGGGAGTGCTCTGCTGAGCCCCAAAATGCCATTAATGGGGAAATAACGAGTGCACTGGTGCTGGTTATGCTGTGGAACCTTCACCTGTTGGTGCAAGGGCTGCAATAATTCTGGTGTTCCAGGGGCAAATTTGGCTCATTCCCACCATTTCCAGCTTTTCTCTGCTGGAGTTCTCCTGGCTGCCCGCAAACAGCAGCTCTTCCAGCAAAGATTTGGTCCCAAAAGGTTGTTTTCCAAAAATTCTGGGAGGTACAATCACCCTGGTCCTCAGTGGAACAGCTGCAGTTAGAAATGTGAAGGTGTGATCAATTTTTATAAGGGATGGATCCATTACTGCTTTGGAAAGTTCCTTTTTACCTCCTTTATCCATGGACTTTCTGTGTCTTTCAGATGGAAACAACCAAGACAAATAATTCTACAACTGGAAAAAGATAAAGGGAAAATGGCCTTTGGAGGTGGGAGTGAAATACTGGAATATTTTGCTTGGCAATCCTTCTGGTTGTATCTGTCCAGTTCTACATTGCACAAAGAGGTTCTGAGACTCAAAGGATACTGGCAGGAGATCCTCATGTTCATGGTCAAACCTCCTCCAGCAGAACAGGGCTCCTCATGGCTCCTCCTGCTCTGAGAGAGAGCTCCAACCACTAAAAAAAATGCGTCTGGAGAAAGTCTTCCCACCTCAACACATCCTGATAGAAACTGTTCTCTGTGACCCACCACGGGGTTAAGGCAGTCACTGGGGCCCTGGACACAGCTCGTGTGTTACAGCCAAAAAAATAGACTGAAAACTTCATGTATTTGTGATGAAAAATTCCACTTCTTTCTGTTCGGCAGCAAAATCAGTGTCTTGTCTGGGTGAGCAGAGTTGTGAGAAATCTCACGTGAAAAACTGAAAAAATGTAATATCAGAAGTGGAGCTCTAAGATTTGCTTGAGATGGAGTCAAAAATCAACAAAATAGAAAGGCTCTGATGAGCGGGGGCAGGGGGCAGGCAGGTCACAGCTTTTTGCTGCAGGCACCGGGACACTGCAAGAACTTTCCTGAGTAATAAATTCTGTAATCCTTTAATTGGCACCTCCAGATTTGTACCTGTGAGACCGAATGCAGTTTATACAAAAATCAAGACGAAGCAGGGAAAGCAGAGGCATTAATGACTTGTTTGTGTGGAGAGGCCAGGAAGGAATCCTCCCCAGGTCCTGCTTCCCCAGCTGGGGGCTGGAGAGGTCTGCAGGAAGCAGAGCAATCCTGTACCAATTAGGCAAATATTCACTTTGAATCCCAGTTCTTCTGTCCTCCCATCTCTGTTTCCACAGGAGGTGGATCCTGATGCCCTTGGGAAGACAGCCCAGGCTGATTTCTGCCCACAGCGAATCTCCACATCACACTGAGGGCAGGGCAGTGCCCAGAGGTGTCCCTTGGGGCTGGGACAATTTTCTGAAGATGCTCAAGCCTGTTTGGCCCATGGTGCTGAGGATCCCAGGCCAGCTGGGCTGCTTGGAGCAGCTCTGCCTGTGCTCTCCCATTGATCTCTGGCCTGGAGATGTACTTCTGGATTTGTTTGTGTCATGGGAAGATGTCATCTTCATCTCTCTAATAGGTTTTCAAAGGGTAGCATTTTGTTTGAAGGGAAAGAGGAAGGAAAAAAGCAAGTGACAAGCCTAAATTAGGGTTACTCAAGATGTTTCTATTTGCCCTTCATCATGTGTTTCAGTTCCCCTTCCTTCCAATAAAATCTTTTTTTAAAGTATGGCTATTGTTAGAACCAACTGTTTAAAAACAAATAAAAAGACATTAAGGCTTCTTAAAGAACCCAAATTATCTAAAGGGTTAGATGATGTCATTTAGACCTCTGTCTATCCTGTGTAAGTCAAAATCATTTAAAAACACACTGGAGGAAGAATTTATCTTTTGCTGAGGGTCACGAGTCTGGATGAAGAGTGATGAAATATGTAATTACTCTCTTTCTTACGTGGGAAAAAAAGGGAAAGCAAAGGGGACATGGCAGTGACACAGGAGAGGAGAAAGTAGGTGGAATGGGGAATCCTGGAATACGTTTGCTTTGGAGCAGGTTTGTTTTGCCAGGGCTGGTCCCATCTGCTTGGTCAAACATGCTGGACCAGCTCCTGTCTGTCTGTGAATCAAGAAGAGTCTAAACTCATCCATTCCATTGGGATTGTGTCTATTTATAGCCAGGCAGGGCTTTATCCAAGACAGGTGTGCCATGAGGTTCATTTTCCAGACTTGCTTTTTAAGTGCTGAATTTGCTAGAAGTCATAAATGCTGATAAATGGTGGTAAACAAGGCTTGTTTTGCCCTCCGCGGCAGCTACAAATCATTTTGTACATTAAACAGCACTTGGTGGAGTTGTTTTCTCAGTCAGGTCTCTGGAAACAAAACTCCTGTTGCAAATATTCTCTCTTTCCCCCTCTCTCTGTAATAAGGTCTTCATCTCTCTCTTTTTTTTTTCCTGTTAGTGCAGTTTTTTGATTTCCCAGGCAGATACATTATCTGGTGAATGTCACATCTCCCTTCTGACACGATGCCTCTCCGAGGAGATGCATCACCCTGGGGTGGGCAGGGGTGTGGTGAAGGGACTGTGCTTCCTCACTAATCAGACTTAAATAAAACAGTCTTAAAATACCTTTATGGTACCCTCTCCAAAGTGCACAGCTTAGATGAGGGATGAGGGAATTTCTTTCCTTGTCAGTTCTTCAGCTGAGGAAGAAAAGGGGAAGATGGGCAGAGCCAGGCTGGCAAATCCAGCAACAAAGGCCCAGCTGCTGTCATTGCTCCTTTCCAGGAGTAAAATTCTCCCAGTTGGGCACAAAGTCCACTGAAAATTTTAATTTTTTTTTTTAATTTTTTAGACCTAAGTTTAGCGTTTGTATTGCTTTTCCCAAGTCAGCTTCTCCTGGGAGCAATTCAGGTCTGATCAGCTGTGTTTGTGTTTTAAAAGCATGGCAGAGCTGAAGGCATTTTTATCTGAATGGGATAAAAACCAAAGCTTGTTCATTAAAGTTCTTAAAAGTTCCATGACAGTTTCCTCAGGATTAATAATAGGAGCCCTGGAGGAGGAAGAGAAGAAGAGTTTGACATTTTCATCAGAATTAAATTGCATTCTGCCTGTTCTGGCCTCCCGGGTGTGATTCACTTCCATTGCTGAAAGGTGCTCCGAGGTTGTACCCCAAAAGTGATTTTATTCCAGAAAAAAGGGAAGTGATGCCTCTGTACTTCCTGCAACATAAATAAGCCCTGTCTACAACTATTTCAAATCTAAGGGAGATTCTGCAGAAGCAGAAAAAAATCCTTGATCTGCAGAGTACCATAGAAAGGGTGTAAAATGCTCAAATATTTGTGGCAAACCAGAGGAATCCTCTAAAGCAGAATGAGGCATCATTTCAGCACTCTGAAGGGATGGATGGATGGATGGATGGATGGATGGATGGATGGATGGATGGAACCATGGATGGATGGATGGATGGATAGATGGATGGATGGATGGATGGATGGATGGATGGATGGATGGATGATGGATGGATGATGGATGGGTGGATGGATGGATGATGGATGGAATCATGGATGGAATCATGGATGGATGGAATCATGGATGGATGGATGGATGGATGGATGGATGATGGATGGAATCATGGATGGATGGAAGCATGGATGGAATCATGGATGGAGACAGAATCACTCTGCAGAACCAGTGGGAAGGGAGGTGCAGGATCAGAATTCTCCATTGTTTGGAAAATATGAATTTTACAGCATGCAAGAGCAGGAGAGAGATGAAAAAGAAGAGGGGAATTCACATCAGTAGAGGGCAGGGATGCTTTCAGGCTTCATTAAGTTGTTTGCAGAGCTGAGATTCTGTTTGGTCAGGACAGCAGGTCTGGGGGTGGCTCCTCAAAGCAAAAGGTTCTTTCTTGTGAAGAAAATTAGCCCTTGGCTGTGGCTCTGACTCACACGAAGCCAAACACAACAACCTGGAGCAGCTGCCCCTCTCTGCCCAGGAAGAGGAATGGGAGCCTCCAGACTGAGCTGGGCTGAGGCAGGGATGAATCCAGAGGGACAATTTCATCCTTGCCCTGAGCTTTCTGGGGTGCAGGGCTGAGCAAGGGCAGCTCAGGAGAAATCCCCTCTCTTTTCCAATCAGATACCGTATCAAAGCTTTAACACACAGCCAAAGGGGTCCTTTTTTAGGGCTAATGATGGTCAAATCTCAACATGTTTTCAGTGTCAGCTCAACTTAAAAGCATCCTGCCAGCAGTCAGAGACTTCAAACATAGGAAAAATTGCCATATTCCTTGAGGTCTCCCATCCTTCCTTTTACTGGATCTTCTTTCTCCAAACACCAAATCTGAGAGCCCTGACCTCAAAAAACACCTCACTAGGCAAGGTTCTTCTCCTGCCAACTGGAGTCAAAACTCAACCCTCCCCAACCCTAGAGGAAACTTTCACCTTGTATATTCCAGTTTCATTTGTTTTCAAGGTTATTTTCACTGCTGCTGGAGCTTAGGGGAGTTCTGTTATTTACTTATCTTTGATCCATTGTTCCCAAGTCAGACATTCTGTTTCTTTCTGTTTTCAGCCTAAATTGTTTTACATCTCTTATTTTCTTAGTCAAGTATTTTGGTTTTGTTTTTCCTTTTTGGCCATTGGGTTAGTGGGGAAACTTCAAATATAAAATGTATAATTATTTGGTTGAGGAACATTAAGGAAAATGAGGAATGAAAGAGGGCTTGTATATTCAAAAGTTTTCTTTCTCTCTGTTATAAATTGGTTTTTTTACCTTGAGGCCAGTTGTTTAAATCACAAGGACTCCCAAAGCCAAAACAAAACAAAAAAAGAGCTGGTGCAAGGCAAAGCACAGTTAAATGGTCAGAAAAAGAATAATCATTTTCCTGGTTTTTTGTTGCCAGCAGGGGAAAACCTCTTCTTTACATCTCATTTGAGCTGCAGGAGCTCCTCTGCTCATGCTAAATGAACAGTTCAGCTTAATTGCTGCTGCTGAGGAACACTTGAAAGAAGGAAGTTTGGTCAAGTCATTTGTTCCTTTTGCATCTTTATCTTCAGTCTGACATGGGTTTAACCTCTGCTCCTAATCCTCGTGCCAGTCAGGTTCAGCTTTAAGCTCAGCAAGGGAAAGTCACACTTTGGGGTTATTAAAGAGGAATAAAATCTCTAAAGGTGAACACTGGGCTATGGCAGAATGGTGGCAAAAGATGAGGGGAAGAGGTTTTCCCTGGAGAACCTCTGGAGGGACAGCAGAAGCCAGGAAGGGAACCTTGGTATGTTTTTTGAGGAATCCCACCAGACTTGCAAAGCTTTGTAGAGCTGCTTCTTATTTATTAATTCCTCTCTTATTTATTAATTCCTCTACCTGAAGGCAGAGAACGCTGTCCTGACACTTCAGGGGCTCTGAAGGTAGAAGAGAATTCTTGACTTGAATTCTCTTACCTAAATTTAGACTCTTAAATCAGGAGCCCAGCTGCTCCTGGCTTCCCTTTATAGCACAGAGGGAGACAAAGATGCCTCCAGAGGGAATTTAAACATTGACATTGTGCCATTCATCTCTTTAATCCTCTTTTTCTGTCCCTGGCTGAGCCCAGACTGCCCAGCTGCACCCATTGCCTTGACATGTTCTTGTCCATCACATTCATCTGGCCCCAGAAGTGAAATGCCACCAGGATCCATAAAGCAAATGCACCTTTAGCCCAAGGGAACTCATTGCCTCAAGGTCTTCCCGAGGCCAGAACCTTTGGAGGATTCCAAAATGTATCAGATATTTGTATCAGGAACAAGAATAGCCAGGTATAATAATCAAGGTTAAAAAAAATAAATAAAACTTTTCAGAGAGCTATAAACCTAACATTCTTCAGGGTTTATGTGAACTTGTGACTAATAAGGGTTTGGAGTGAGTTTTGTAAAGTGGAAATTCTCTGGGATTTGTGTTTTAGCTCAATAGGCACTTCTGAAATCCCACCCCCTGGGTCTGCTGGGCTTCTGATTGATCCAGGATGACATTTGCTGGGAGCATGTGTTTCTAATCATCAAACAATGCACAAATTTGTTTAAAAAGTAGTGAAAAAAAAGGTCCTGGATAATTTAGGGGGAAAAAAGACAACAAGCAAATAAGAAAAGAAAACTTTTCCCAATAAATAGCCGCAAATAATTTGCCCAGCAGGATTCCCTTCGTTAGTTCTGATGCTCTGCATTGCCTTCCTGTCTGCATAAAGAAAAAACTTGGCCCTTTCTCTCTTTCTGCTTAGTTTGGGTTTTTTCAGATGGCATCAAAAACATCATGGATGCCTTGGAGTCTGGAGTGATGGTGCTGGGGATGGCTGGAAGAACTTCCACTCTGCAGAATACAGCATTCAAAGCTAATTATTTTACAAGGTACTTTGGCCATATTTCTCCAAATCTCCAATTAGGAGCATGGTCTAATTTGGGATGCAGCTCATTAGGAGTGCTTTTAATGACTGCTCTGCTCTGAGGAAGTACAAAGCTCAGTCCTTAATAGCTGTCATTGGGAGGAACCTTGGAGCACAGATACTCATCAGGACACCGTGGCCATCCTCCAGCTGCTGATGGAAATGAAGGGAGTCCCTCCAAAGAGATGTTTTCCGTGCAGGATGGATGGAGGGAAGCAGTGCCCTGCAGCAGGAGAGGCAGGGACTGAGCCCAGCCAGGATTAAAGGACTCAGAGGCTAAAAAGGTGATGCCAAAGAAGTGAGCAGCACCTGTACTTAGAGCACACAAAGTGTCTCCTCACCTCGTGTAAATAGATGAGGTCATTGTCAGTTAGAAAGGGAGAAGCCTCAGAAGCCTGAGCAGCTCCTTTGTTAGAAGTTTCCCCCCTGTGCCTGCAGACATCACAGTACCTTGAATAAAGGTCACCCCCCTCCACACCCTGCACCAGGGGGTGACAATTACAGCACCCCCAGGAGCTTCTAACCATTGCAAAATAATTGTTGCAAATTTTTACAGAAGACTTTTGTGGGATTTTTTTTTTTTTGATCGGGTTTTTTTTTCCACTCCTTCTTGATCTGTGCAGCTGAGTCACACACAGAGCTGGAAGGGGCTGAGGGAGCTCTCGTCACTGAGGGCTCACACTGAGCACCCAGAGCTGCTTTTGTGTCGCTGAAACCACCACACAGAAACCACTGTTCTGTCACTGGGGCTGCATGGCTGTCCCTGGGACTGGAAACGAGCAAATTGCAGCAGCAAGTGGGAGAGAAAACCAACACAGAGGCTCTTTATGTTCTACAGGCGGCCTTTTTAAATTTACAAAATGTCTTAGAGCTTTCTCTAAAAGCAGCCAGTTAGTCTTTGCTGGCCTTTTATTGGCTTGGCTTTGATCATTTCAATCAAATTTTATAGCTGCCAAGACTGAAGAACAGTTGCCATCCATGCCATGCTCCTTTCAAGTCCCAGAAACGATCCCAAAGAAATAATTCACTGCAGGGCTGCATCTTCAGAGAAGACAAGGGGCCAAATATTAACACAATGGCATCAGTTTGGACCTCATGTACTTTCCCCAGCCACAGAGGAAGAAGAATTTACATAATTGTGTGGCCTTCTCTGCTGCCTTCTCCCTGTCCCACCCCATAGAACAGCAGCACCCAGATTTCACTCCTTCAGCAAGAGCTAATGTGGCTCTTGCAGATGGAGTTGGTGCCTAAATGGCAGGAAAATTACCTGAGATGTCCTGACTGCCTGTGCACTGAGAGGATTTCAGTCTGCAGAAGTCTCATTGTGAGAGATTTGCAGATGATCCTTTGATTTTACAAGGAGAGAGATGTGTCACTGATGCCATTGATGTAATGGAATTTATTTTAGCAGGTGATTCAGTGCTACTGTGCAGCAGGACAGGACCTTTCTGCCTTTCTAACAGAACACTTAATCCCACCTTTGCCCATGCTGATGGTAAAAACTGAGACCTAAAATCCTCTGTGGCTTTGTAGGCAAGTGGGACAAGCATTCATGACTGGACTCTGTTAATTCCAGGCATCCAAATTGTTGCACATCAGGAAGTATGGGGAAGAAGGAGCTTTTTACAAATCCCAGGGATGATGCCAAGCTCCCCAGAATGAGTTCCGAGAGGTTTTAAAGAACTCTGGATTCCCACAGGGACACCAGCACTGACACCCCTGGAAGTGTTGCTTCACCACAGGATCACCTCTCCCTCAGTCAGCTCAGACTGTGGAAAAGGAGAATTTCTGCTCAGCTCACATTGTGGAAAGGGAGAATTTCTGCTTGGGGAAGCAGAACTTGTACAACAAATTGCATCAGAGGTTTTCTCAGAGAACATGCCTGATTGAACAGCAGAGCAATGAATCTCTGATTCCTCTCTGGGCCTGCCCACCCACCCCCTCAGCAGGATGAATCCATTCCCTCCTGGCAGCCACAGGGGGAATAAAGTGGGGAAATATGGTGAGAAGGTGCCCCAGTGAAGAAGATTTGAGGGATTTTCTCCTCAAATGCCCTGCACCATTCCCTTCTCTTCCCTCCACCTGCATATGGGCAGTGCAGGCCATTACTGATAAAAGCCAGCCAGAAATCTGAATATCATTAAAAGGCCTGGGTTGTTTATTAAAGGTTTTAACCACAGACTTGGCCTTGCTCATGGCTTCCCCCATCCTATGTTAAAAAGTATCCTATGGAGGCAAAGAATTAAAAGCTCATATGTCCTGTGTTTTGTCCTGGTTTGATTTATGGTGCACTTTGGTTCCATTCTCTGTGTGCAACCTGTTAAATCACCCTAAGGAGGTGTAAGGATAATACCTGATGGTGAAGCATTTGTTTAAAAAACTGCTGAGGGCAGCCCTGCTGGGATTAGAGATTGGCAAGTGGGGAGATGATAGTTTGATCTTCGTTATCTCCTTCTAATTAAATAAAACCAAAGGCAGTGCGGGCAGCAAGCAGGCACCTTTTAAATGTTACACTGCAATAAACACAGATACTTCAATAAAATCTCTCTGATGCTTTCCATTCGCAGTAGGGCTTGGGCTAAAATCCCACAAACCACTCTTGGCAGCTTTGAGGCACGTCGAGCACACAACTTTTTTCAGTTTTAAATGTGATTTTTCTTGAATGTGTTGCCCTTTCCCAGTTTTCCTGCCTCATTGCACCAAAGATGGGTCACACTGTGGGACAGGCAATGTTCAATAATCTGAGCAAGGGAGAGCAGAGGGGCAGCAACCCTGATCACACAAAATAGACGTAAATTAGGCTAAAAGAACTGCTTTGTTTAATATATTGGGCTTTGATGAATGAAGTCGAGGCACGGAGTGAGTCATAAATGTAATGAAAAAGGAGCGAGCGTGTTTGGGTTTGAAGTGTGGCAAACTCCAGGCCACATTCTGATAATCCAGCAGTGGAAGGTGAAGGGGAGAGCCAGAACCAGACTCCTGAAACCTGAACACCTCCAGATGTTGACCTGTTCCACTGACCCACGGCTTTCCAACGGCTGCAGCAGAAACCCCAGACCCTGAGCTTCACCCCTGTGTGAGGAACCCAAACCTCCTCCTAGACTTCATAGTTCTCCTTCTTTAGCAGGGAAAAGCTATAAATAATCCCATTTACATTGCCGGGACTTTGATTTCATTTTCCTCCTTTCTCCTGCAGCTCTTCAAGAGAGGCACTGGATAATTTGATGATCACTGAGCATTTGTCTTGCTGTTCAGGCCTGGGCAGTTGGAAAGGCAGAGCTTTCATGGTGTAATGTGGGATTTCCCTGGGGAAAGAGGAAGCTGTCTCTCCCCTTTGATGGAATATTGTAGGTTTTGTTTGCACTTCTTATGGGAGGATTGGGAGCTGATTCTTATTTCTCTTAGATTTGATTTCTCTGGTGCTGCCCGTGATACTTTTATCAGAAAATGTGATCTGTCTTTCATAACAGACCTGCTGATTGGATCTGACAGTTGCACAAAGGAGGCTGAATTTCTCCTAGGGATGAGAAAGAAGGACAGGAATTTCTAAAATTAAAAAAAAAAAAAATTAAAAAGGCAAAAGGCAGTTTGAAACCATCATTTCTATGTATCCAGGGAGCTCAGGGATTATTTTTTAAGCTGAGTAATGAATTTTGATTGGTGCTCAGAGTGTCTCCATTTGTTGGGCGGACACTTTGTGCCATTTTACATAAACACAAATTATGTGAGAAGTGACCACAGGCTGTGGGGTCCCTCAGTGCCACCAGGCTGGGACAGCCAGACTGTCACAGACAGAGCAGGGACAGCACCTGAGAGCCAAGGCCAGCCAGGGCAGAATCCCTTGGATGCTCCTGCTGTTACAGCAAGGTCCTTGGTGCCATCCAGGGGATCCCCCAGGCCTTCCTGCACCCTCCCTGGTGCCACAAGGAGCTGGCCTTGCTCCCAGCAGGAGGGGGCTGTGATCCCATTCCCACGAAAGGATCTTCTGGGTGGACTGCTGGCCTGAACAGTGCGGCGAATCCCACGTTAACTTAAAAAACATTAAAATGATAACTTCATCTCGAGTTACTTTCCTATTCATCTATAGAATTTCTCAATTATGTATGACTAATTTTGCACAAAGTCATTATTTGGAGCAATTTGTCTAAGTATGAGAGGCAACACCTTCAACCTTCCTGGATGGTGGGTGGGGAAAATGTCATAATCAGTTCTGCTTTGGCATGAGTTATTAAGCGGTCACAGGAGTTCAAAGGAGAGAAATAATGAACAGGTAAGTCATTACATGCAAAAATTCTTCTTCTATATTATCAAAATACAAATTAATTACAGATAAGATCAGATGAATTTTCTTTAATGTTAGTTTTTTCCCAGAGATGGTAATGAAAGCGTAGAGTACGTGGGAGGAGAGGAGTGGAGATGCATGGAAGGGATGTTTTATTAATGTTGGCTTGATTTCACTGGGAAGACGTTGCCTGTGAAAGCAGTAAAGGAATCAGGAAAGGCTCTGGGACATGCAAATAAAATCATTTTTATTGCACTTAGTGTGCTAACTCATGCATGATCTCATTCAGCCTCTCAAAGCAATCATAAAACTATCTCCATGCAACAATTACTCCATCAGCCCATGCAATCAGCAGGTAGGGCAGCTGGCAGCCCTTGCCACAGGAGCCTCCTGAATTCATTCCTTGTGCTCCTGACACCCTGACAAGGCTCCCAGCCTTCATTTTGGAGGGGACAACCATCCCTAAAGTGACCATGGGAGTCCCCAGAGCCAAAAAACAAAAGGTCTCCCCTGTCCTCCCCCCTTTCCACGCAACACTAATATTCACATGACAACAAACATTTTCAAAATAATAGTCCTATATACTTAAGGCTAATCAGAGCGGGCGCCATCCAACTTGCAAAGGTAGCAATTTTCCTTCATTAAAGGCAAATCAGGAGAGAGAACTTCAGGATTCCTTAGGGCTAATTACAAGGTGTTAATAATAACAATATAATGGCAGCAATTTTCTAGCTTTGCCCAAACCTATAATCTGCCCTGAGTGCCTTATAGGATTGTCTCTGAGTTTATATAAAGCCAAGTGTTAGCCCAGAAATGCTTGAAGTAATTGAATTTTTACATCATGTCTCTTTCCAGCCTGTTTGCAGCCATGCTGTAATTGCTGCTGGAGAAGCCTTCTCGTTGGGGGAGAGGACAAGTAGCAGCACGACAGCTCGGAGCAAACCCTCTCCCATCTTCCCAGGGCACAGTTTGTACACCAGAACAGGGATCCCAGCTCAGAGATGCCCAGCTCCAGCCCAGAGGGGTCCCAGCCCCACTGCTCCAGCAGAAGGGAGGGAGGGAGGCAGCTGATTACAGAAGAGCTGGAGACAAACAACAAACAGACAAACGTACAAATTATTTTCACATCCACCTCCTAATTGCTTGCTAAAAACCCTCTAGGACTGCAGGATCAAATGGGACACGTTGCTGGAACAGGGATGAGTCACTTGCCAAAAATTTCCAGCCTCAACAGCAAATCAGCAGCGCTGGCACAGCGAGGCTCCTCGAAATCCAGCCTGGAATTGTCAGGCAGCTTCTCCAGGGTGGATCCGGCAAGGACAGAGCTCACCCATGTGGGGAGGGGTTTCAGGATCTGCCCATAATCCTGAAAGGCTCACCCACACCGAGGTGAGAAGGAGACACAGCTCAACACAAGCAGAGGTCTGGGTTGAAAATAATTCCCTTGCTGAATTTCAGATGGTCCCACCACAGGTCTGGCTGCAGTTCTCAGCCTCATGGTGATCACTTACCTTGACAATGTAACAAGGTTCTACAATACAGTGTAATTTGGAGAAAATTGGCTGTAGTCATAAACTGGAGACATCAGAGACACTGTTCTAAAGGGGAAAAAATAATAGTAATATATTGGTCTTTTTTTTTTTTTTTTTTTTTTTTTTTTTTTTACAAAAAAAAAAGGTTTTCCCCCCCCCTTTCAAATTT
>NW_024498573.1:2959643-2964326 GCF_017590055.1 Onychostruthus taczanowskii
CTTTTGTTTTTTTTTTTTTTTTTTTTTTTTTTTTTTTTTACCAGAGAAAAAGTGTTTACCTACAGCCTGTCAAATTTTAGCCTGCAGCGAAATGATTTATGGACAAATTTGGAGCTTCTTCACAGTTGACAAGTTAATTCTCACTGGGGGAAAAAAAAAAGGAAAAAAAGACGAATTATGACAACACTGAAGAATGTTAACATGGTATCTACTCTAATTGAATAAAAGACACCTTACAGAGCTGCAGTGCAAGCCCTTATTCATTTCAAAGCTACTTACAGGCTGAGAAACTTCAAAAAATTTGGTATTACAAATAGTGGAGTCAAATTTCTGCGAGTTGAGAAGCTTATCCACTTCAGACCTTCCGAAGTTAACTGTGAAATCTCAGACAAACAGTTTTGTCTAGAAAATTTCTGGGACTTCTCAGATGGCAAATCGTGTTGGGTTTTCAGGTGAAAACTGAAAGAAATGAGAAAAGGAGCAAATTGAGCAGCCAGAGTCACCCAACATATTGGGGGGTTTGCCCCATAAAATTGGAGAGGGAGAGAGACATGAGGAAAAATAAGGGGGGAGAGTAGGAAATAACTTAATTTTTCCTCTTCCCAGTCTCCCCTCTACTTGGAAAGGGGGGAAACAGTTGTAAGGAATGAAGTGCAGGGCTGGAGTCAAGTCAGATGAGTTCAAGTGGTGGCTCTTTGTGTATCTTAGGAGATAACCCTGAGAGAAAGGAGCAGCTCCTCTTTCCTGTGCTGTGTCTGCCTCCCCTTTTCAAAAGCCCCACCAGCACTTATTCAAAAGTACTGCAGACTTTGATGTCTGGAGATGAAAAGCAGTTTTGAGGTAAGAAATCACAGTTTAGTCCTAATCTGGAAGAATCAGTGGCTACTAATGATAAGTAATTTAATTTCATGCGAGCAATTTTTGTCTCTTTATGGATTTGTTTTACGAGGCACTTATAAGGTCAAACGGTGCTAAGTGAATAAATGGAGAGTATTTCTTGTAGATAAAGTGAGTAAAAATTACCTTTTCCCCTCCTTGACACCATGACCTTCTCCCAGTTTACAATTATTTTGTGCATTTTCCCCACTTTAGTCAGATGCAAACCCAGCACGAAGAAAATTGCACACTTCACACTGGTTCACTAAAGTAAATTTATTCTGATTTACCTCCTACACTTGTCAAAAGCTGTGCCAAGGTGGATACACAAACCATTTGCTTGGATTGGTTCACGTTAATCATATTAATGTATTTGCTTTATTGGCTTTGGGGGCGTTCCAAGTGGAAGTGATTGAAGTGGGGTCCAAAACCAGCTTTGTTTCTGTGCCAGTTCTGGTGCTAATGTGGGTCCCACTGGGCTTCTCCTGTCCCTGTCAATGGGCCTGAACTTCCACATCAGGAGCTTTAAGTGGCAGCTCATCATCAATTTATTTCTGAAAAAATGTTATGCTTAATAATTCAATTATTGAAATGTGAAAGGAAAGCAAAATGTGGCCTTGAGTCTGTAAAAAAAGTGGTGCACATCAGTCAAGGGAGCTTGGGGGATCCATTCAGGATGAAAAGCAAGTTATCCACAGAAATAAATAGGAAATAAACAGGAAATATATAGGAAATATATAAGAAATATACAGGAAATATATAGGAAATATATGGGAAATATATGAGAAATATACAGGAAATATATAGGAAATATATGGGAAATATACAGGAAATATATAGGAAATATATGAGAAATATACAGGAAATATATAGGAAATATACAGGAAATATATAGGAAGTGCTGTGCAGTGAAGCAGCAAATTCAGTCGATCCCAGGGGAAGAAGAGATGGCATGAAGGGCTGAAGAAATCCATCCCACAAACATCAGCTTCATCAACACCTGCAAAGGGAAATGTTGCCCCTTCAAGGGCTGCACTCCTGCTCTGCCCAAGTGCTAAAGCTAAATGGACAGAGGGCATGCAAAAGAAACAGAGCAGAAGTTCCTGTGACAAATACATCCTTTATTCTGCTGCTGCAGCCATTTCCAGCCATTTGAAAGGCCACATTTGGACTCTTCTGAGCTTTCCGGTTTGTTTCTGGAGCAGCAGGGCCCAGCAGGCCGGGCTTACCCAGGCCCTGCTTTGGGATGGAGCAAAACTCCTAAAAACCCCTGGGCTTAGGGATGCAAGCCAGGACTTGCAGCAAACACAGCTTTAATCAGAGGGAAGCACTGGAGGTGCAATTCAGAGGCAGAGTTAAGGGCACAGATCTCTTGCTGGAGCTCTGCTGAGGGTGGGAAAAACAAACAAGGCCGTCCAGGCGTCCCTTTGCACACAACAGACACATTCAGGGGTGTTCCTACCAAGCTTTTCTGTAATTTTCTTTTTGCTGTTCAGTCTCCAAGTGCTCTGCAGAGAACTTTCTCCCGTGTAGGGATGTTTCCCAGCCTGGATTTCCCCCACACCAGAAGCAGGATCCAGAACTGCTGCTCTGGGTCCAGACCAGCACTGAGCTCCTTGTTTTTCTTTTCCCTATAAAACCCTTTTTTCTAAAAATATAATTATATTGAGTACAAAGGTTGAGAGATAGCACCAACTGTGTACCTCAAAAAGTGCTCATATCCTGGGAAACAAATAAAAACAAACCACACATGGATGATTTTTACAGAAAAGGGGTTTCAGCCACCTCCGTATCTGTAGCTCAGTCTCCATGCTCTGGTTCCTGGGACCTTACAGTGGAAATTATTTCAGAGAAAAGCTTTTGGAACTGTGCAAGGTAACAGAACATCCACACGTGCAAAACTATGGCAGTTTTTAAAAGGTGAATTCAGTGTCCTTGCCCTGCCAGTCCCTTCCTTTGTGTCTGCCTGCTTTTTGCACACCCATTTCCTATTCTTTTCTCACGGAGGTGACCAAGATTAAAGGTTTACTGGGGATGATTATTCAGGAAAGTCCCACTTTCTAAATCTGCTTCTAATTAAAAAGGGGTGGGAGGGGAGGAAGGGAAAAAACCCCTCCTTACTGTACATACAGGCAGCCTAATCCATCCTGCTGACTTTCCTAGGCATGAGCTCCTAGCACAGAATTAATAAACTATTTTCTGAGATTTATGTTTCGTAACCCTCATCACCCCAGAGATTTTTTGGGATGTGAGCCGTGGATGTCACTTCAAGGAAAGATGGGCATCTGACTTTAGCCTGGACATCAGTTTATTTATGAGGGAGGGGGCCAGGAGTTCAAGCCTTGTGTTCATAACAGGGCTAAGCAAACAGCTCCAGCCCAGTCTAAGCCATTCCAAACACACGGAGGAGCTGGAAACCCAACTCCCCTCCATGGCTGGGGTTCACGTTCAGGTTGGGATTTCACTCCATTCCCAAATGTCACTTTATCCCTGCTTTTCAGGAGCTTATTTTCAAGGATTTATGAAATGTGAGATGACAAACCTGGTGCAATAATGTTGTGGGGATTTTGCCCTTAGCTCACCCTAGGAAATGCTCTGCACAAATGGTGTGGAGGTGCCTTCCCAGAACAGGCTTATTTCCCCCAGGAAAAGGAAAATTTGAGCTGTGTGTCATTAAGATGAAAAATTCAAAGAGGGTGGGAGGGGACTGAGAAGGGCATTAATCAGAATTGGTTAAAAAAGAAAACAAAATGCAAGATTTCCCTTGTCTGGGGGAAAAAAAAAATGCAAAAATGAAAAAAATAACTCAGAGGAAGACAGAGAAGCCCTACCAGGATTTGCCTATAGGCTGCAACCAGACTTGTGCTGCCTCCACACAATTTGCCTTTGCCAGAGACAAAAAAAGTCCCCATTGCTTCCTTTTTGTCTCTGTTCTCATTATTACTGCTTTTTACTCATAATGCAGAGCACCTGAGCTGTGTGTCCGTATTCTCCCAGCCCCAGGAAGAGAGGATACTCAGGGATTTTCTGTGTAAATTTCAGATCAGGGTAAATCAAAGGCTTCACTCATCTCTATGTAATTTATTTTTAACAGGTGTGATTTGCTGAAGCCTTTAAACAAGAGATATCACTTGAGAATGAAGCAGTTTCTCCCTCAAAATTCCCAGCTGGCCTCCCCCAGCATTACCCAATCCTCTGCCTGTTTGTATTTCTGCTTCCTGTGTTACCAAAGCAGAGACCTCCCTAAAATTCTTCCAGGCCAGGTTGGACAAGGCTTGGAGCAGTCTGGGATAGTGGAAGGTTCATGGGTCCATGGCAGGGGTGGAACTGGATGAGCTTTAAAATCCCTCCCGACCCAAACCATTCCATGATTCCATGATTCCTTACAGGCAGCAGCAGCTCAAGACACGCCAGAGCTTTCAGGAATGCCAATATCTCAAACCTAGACCAATAAAATTTCTTTTAAATCCATCATAGTCTTGTATCCAATGTCTCTTTTCAAACTGTTTTTCCATCACTCGCCTGCTTTTTTGAGACTCAGGTGTTCAGCAGCCCCTGCCCTGTGCCACCTGAAATTCCTGCAGGGAAGGAGGGAATCCCTGCAGCCAGGAGGGAAAACCTTTATTCCTGCAATTCCTCATGGAGCTGCATGCTCAGAACACTGGATGGGCAACAATTAAAACTGAAAATCTACTGTGAATTATCACCAGACTCAACACATGGGAACACAGGGTGCAAACATCAGGCCTGAGGGCTTTGTGCCCATATGGCAGGAAATAAAAAGAAGAAAAATAAGGCAAGGGGGGG